>NW_010168870.1:45053-48559 GCF_000695765.1 Mesitornis unicolor
TGTCAGCAGCGCTGCTTTGGGCTGCTTTGTGCTGCTTTGTGCACTGAGCAGCACTGAGGGCTCCTTGGGACACGGCTGGGGCCAGGCCGGTGGGAGCTGACAGCCTGATGGGGAGGATATCAGCCATGGTGAAAACGCTGCAGCGTCCCTACAAAGCAGTCATGGCAGGGTGCTGTTGCTGATGGAGAGTTGGTTTTACAGGCTTCTTTAAGTGTTCATAAGTGGTAGGTATTATGGAGGTTTATATTCCAGCTATAACGCTGGTGAGTAGAACACAGATTGAGGATTATGTGGCTGCATGGCTTCCATATGCTGCCGAAATAGTCTTCTCTTGCCTGCTGGAAGGGATTTTCAGTGAAACCTTCTGTATCTCCTGCTTTTTCAGCTGGTATTTCAAGCAGCTGTGTCCTAGGGGGTAAGCTTGCCCTGCACCATCTGTTCAAGCTCCATGTGTCCCTGGAGCAGCATTGTGTTGATACCTGAGCTGGTGGAGAGTGCTAAACCCTTCAATTCAGAAATCCCTGTAGCTAACTCTGCTACACTGGGAACAAGAGATTTCTTTTTTAACCCTGCTTTGGGTCTCCTGTGACTAGAGCTCACTTCCATCACTGCAACAGTACTTGCTATCTGGAGACCAATCCAGTTTTATGAGTCTTTATTACTGTTTTTGCTTGCTTTGCTGCATTCTGTAAACCTCTTGACTTGAGATTGTTCTGTACCAATTTGCAGACTAACCCTGTTTAGCAAGGGAAACATTTGAATGTATAAATACAGTAGACCCAGGAAGAATTGAGAACCACTTCCGGTTCTTGCATTTTTCTGCTTGCACTTGGGGTGTTCGTATCAACAGGGTTAAACTGCTCAGAACGTACCCAGAGTGGTGGAGCCATCCTCAGACCTCTGCCTCAAGCCAGGCTGCTCAGCTCTTGTTTCTGTCTTGCAGAATGGAGATGTATGTATTTCAATCCTTCACCCGCCTGTAGATGACCCACAAAGTGGAGAGCTGCCATCCGAAAGGTGGAACCCTACCCAAAATGTCAGGTAACTGTGCATCTGATGTACATTGGTGACTTCAAAGGCCTGTCGTCTCCCTCTAAGGCTGAAGCTTCTGTTGGGAAAGGTCTGGAAGGGAATTTAAGACTCGAGGGGCTTTTAGGCTTGAATCAGTTGGGAATCAGACTTACCAAGCAGTCTGAAGATCCTGGAGTGCTGTGTGTCCTGATGCTGGGCTGACACTGTGGAGACTCTGTCCTGTTCACTGAGTTTCAGGCTTTTAAAGGAAATTACCTCAAATGTTTTTCGCCTTTCCCAGTCCATGTTATCCTACACTGAAGTTATCCAAAAGATCCTCCAAGGTACCACTAGTGGAAGGGAACACTCTCGTGTATTGAGGCCCAGCAGGGGTCACTTTGTGCATAATCCCACCTACCGTTTGCCTTCCGGTATTTGTCTCTGTCTCCTGTCCTGCAGCGTGGTATCTTGAGCAGTTACCGAGGTAGTTTTCTTACTGCTGAAAACCTGAAAGATTAAGGACCAGAGGCATTCAAGGCTAACCTGTCCTTTTTTTTTTTTTTTGAAACACCAGCCGAATTTCATTGTCACTGTAAGACACTGCCAATGAAGAACCAATAAAGCCTGTATCAAGTAGCAACTTGTGCACAGCAGAAGTAGTGAGTGACGTAGTGGAAAACCTTGAAGTGAGGCACTTCCTGTGCTAACTTCTTACTTGGACAATGAATCAGATTAAAGTTAAAATAATTGCCTCGAGGTTTTTAGTATATCATATGGGAATTATGCTTGCTTTCAGAGTGATTTACTAGATGTTGGCTCTCCAACTTGAAGCCTGTTATTTATTGATTATCCCAGCTGGGGATCTCAGCACACCTGAAGGGAGCGCAGTGATTTGAGAGGGGTGTCTGGCAGCTTGATTCAGCTTTCACCTACCTTACCTTCATGAAATGCATTTGTAAAGAGCCTTTGTCAAAGCAGAGATCTAGCAAGGGAGATTTATTGGGTTCTTGACCCTAGGAATAGGATTGTAACACACACACTCTGCAAAGTGCTGAGCTGGAACTAACGTGGTAGGAAATGAGGAGCTGTGGCAGTCACAGAATCACAGAATTAGAGAACATTAGGAGTTGGAAGGGACCTCGAAAGCTCATCCAGTCCAACCCCCCTGCCAGAGCAGGATCACCTAGACTGGGTCACAGAGGAACGTGTCCAGGCGGGTTTTGAATGTCTGCAGAGAAGGAGACTCCACAACCTCCCTGGGCAGCCTGTTCAGTGCTCTGTGGCCCTTACAGTGAAAAAGTTTTTTCTCATGTTCACATTGAACCTCCTATGCTTCAGCTTGCTCCCACTGCCCCTTGTCCTGTGATTGGACATCAGAGAGAAGAGCCTGGCTCCTTCCTCCTGACACTCAACCTTTACAAATTTATAAACATGAATGAGGTCAAGATTGCAGCTGTGATCTGTGTGGCAGTGAATGCTGCTTTTCTTGCATCCCAAGTCCCATAGAGCTGAGGAAGTGATGCAGGGTTTAGGGCTTCAGTCTCTTTGATAATTTTAGGTGCTCTTCTCCACATCTCCCCTGGCCTTACTCTGTTCTTTTGAGATGCACAGTCCAGAGCTGACACAGTATTGAAGATCTGGGTACCTCTGTATCTTGTGAACATGGGTGATGCCTCATCCCACCATCAGTCTGTTTCCTGAGGATCCCCATTTTTCTTGGCTTTTCTGGCTGCTTTGTCATAGTTTTCTGGTTGCAGAAACTGTCCAGATCTGACACTACTGTCAGTACAGCATAAGCCAGGACCTTTTACATTATATTGGAGAGCAAAAATGTGCTAGGACAAATCTTTGCCTCGGAGAGGCTACAGTGTAGATAGCAGCTGGAACGAAAGAAATAAAATCCTTTACAAGAAGGTATGTAATGGGATGTGCTGGCTGGGAGCCCCAGCAAGTCCATATAACAGAACAGACTGTTTCAGCTGGAAGGAACCTACAGTGATCACCCAGTCCAGCTGCCTGACCAGTTCAGGGTTAAAGTTAAAGTATGTTATTAAGGGCACTGTCCTCTGAAACACTGTCAAACTTGGGGCATCAACCACCTTTATAGGAAGCCTGTTCCGTGTTTGACCAGCCTCCCACTAAGGGTGGATAAACATAAAACACTTAAACCAAAGGAGCATGGCAGCTGATGAGCACACTGTTCCCAGAATGGGGTGCAGAGGTGTAAGAAAGCAGGAAGCAGGAGTGAAATCCCCCCCCTCCCGTTGTGTAAACAACTTGCATGAAACAATGTGCAAGGAAAACCTTACTCAAGGGAGAAACAGGTCCCTGACAATACTGCAGAGGGTCGGTCTGGTTCGTATCTGATGCTGAGGATGTTTTCAGTCAGCTTTTTGTGTGTGTGGTTTTGGTCCTGTCTAGATGGGTTTTTTCCAGAACAGCTGTTCTCTTTTCCTCTGTCGTGGTTTAGGCCCGGTGCGTAACTGAGCACCACG
>NW_010168871.1:0-1517 GCF_000695765.1 Mesitornis unicolor
TGTAATAGGCTGGCATTTCTAGTTAGGGCACGAGTTGATTATTTGGTTTCAGTATTCAGACCAGGGCTTGAATATGCCATATTTGATTCTGTCGTCTTTACATTTGTCAGAGAAACTGATTATCTCAAAATTCAGTTGGCTTTATTTAACTGACACAATTACTTTTGCATGTGTATTAACTGCCCGGATGAACTGGACAGTGAAGTGTGGTTTGGTTTTGTGTTTTGGGGTTTTTTGGTTTTGTTTTTTGCTTTCTTTTGGTTTTTGTTTGTTTTGGGGGTTTTTTTGGGGAGTGGGTTCTTTGTTTTTGATTGGTGGTTTTGGTTTTTTTTAAATAAGTTCTTAACATACTTTTAGGCTTGGGGTAGTTTTTTTCTTCTCTGCAGTTTAAGACTAAGCTTATTGGTAATCATTCTTTTTAATTTGGTTCTTTGTATACTGAATAAACCTGCTGGACAGAGGACTGCTGGATTTCAGAGGGCTGTGGGTGGGAAACAGGGGGGCTAGACACTGTGCTGTGTTAGTCAGTGCATCTCAGGGCATACTGATAATATTTGTGTTGCAGGCATTCAGACTGCAGCACCGTTGTTGTGATAGTGGCGTATTTCTGATTGTTCTTTTGTACACTGGGAAGCCTCGTGAACATTCACTGGATTTTGACTCTTGACAGAGCCTGCCACTGATCCTCTGAATAAAAGTACTCGGTTAGCTGGCTTTCAGCTGCTACATGCACAAGCATGTAGTCTTGAAATGCACAGTGTCATAGATTTAAAGATGAAAATGTTCTACCATAGTTTTCCCTGTTCTTATGAAAATGGTAGTGATTCATGCAGCTTTCTGAGTCTTACTGGTATGACCACCAGGAGCAGGTGAAACCTTGAAAATCCTTCTGTTTCATTGCTACTGGCCTTAATAAGCTTCACGAACTGTTTCAGTAACATACTCCCCTATGTGGAAAGCAAGCTGGATACTGATTTCTGTTTTTACAGATCTTGTTATGAACGGGTTTTATTTTGTTTTGTTGCTGTACAGGAACTCATGGCATTGTGTTTGAAGGATCTAGGAGAGAGAAAAGAGCAAGAAGCTGGTAACAGAAGGAACACAGAGCAAGCTTCTAATGATGTGAAGGTAAAGTGTGATCTGCTTCTCCATTGGATGTCCGTTTGCCAAGGAGAGACATTTTGTTTTCTGTGTAGCTATTCAAAGACCCAGGCAGCTACTGCTTCTCAGGAAAAGACGTGCTCTCTTTATCCGTTACAACGTATTACTGTGAAAGGGAGAGAAGAGGGAAAGAGTCTCCAACAGACTGGCCCTAACTCCCTGATCAGCTGAAAATCTCTGGAAGAACAATGTCGTGGAATAGTAAATATCCGCAGCAGCACATGTTGTTCTGGCTTGGCTGGTGTGTGTTGCATTGCACTGAACTGCATTATTGAATAGTCTGACTTTGGAGTTAAGTAAATACAAGAACAGCTCTATGGATTCTGTCTTAAGAATGGTAATGTATGCTAAGCTCC
>NW_010168872.1:0-8594 GCF_000695765.1 Mesitornis unicolor
GGGTTATTGCGACCGAAGTGCAGGACCCGGACTGGGGGATGTTGCTTGGCAGAGACCATGGCGGGGATCGTGCTAGAAGCTCAGCAGCATGAATAGTGTCCTGCCAGGTGCTTGGACCCATAGCCTGGCCCTGCTAAGTTTGCCAGTATAGAAGTAGCCTAAATTTGGCAAGTATTGACTCTTTTTTTGTATAATAGGGTGTGATGAGGTCTGGAAACTGTAATCAAGTTGATATATCTAGCAAAGTCACTGCTACAGGAACTTTCATGTGTTCTTCTTAGGAAAAAAACAAAAACCATCTGACCAAACAAACAAATGAGAAAAACCCAGACAAAACCCAAACAAGCAAACAAAAACTAAATCAAAACAACAAATCCAAAAAATAAAGTCTAAAAATAGCAACACTAAAAACACTACATACCACTTCCCAAAGAGTTTTTTAGTCTCTGGTGAGGTATATGTTTTATTTGCTTACATTCATCACCTTATAGTCCTAGTGTCTGAACTCACCTAATCAGAGCAACCTACCACACAGGTTATTGTCAGTGCATTGACTTTGCTTTTATCTTGGTGTCACTCAAATTTTGGAAGATCCCTCTGCCTGCAGTGCAATGTGGATTAGACAGTGCTGTCTCTTCAGAATTTGGCCATTGACCGTGCGCAAATCAATTCAGTCCTTCCAATACAACAGTAAGTTTGTTAGATGCTGACTTCACTGATACCTCCCTCTTTGGCAGAGTTGGACAGGTTTCTGGCATGTCTAGTCCATTAATTATTCAACTCTAATTTGTTGAAATTAACTGTCAGATGCTGGGATTGTTTCCAGGACTAGGTCAATGTAGACCTGAAAATCTGTCCTTAAATCCTTTTCTTCTTTTTTTGGTAGCTGCTTAACTTCAGCAGTGGATAGCGGCCACTGCCATGAGTGTTTTTGACTTTGCATTCAGTGCTGAAAAAAAATCAGTTAAAATCTTGAAATCTAACGTAGAATGTCACGCAAGAATTTTGAACCCAAGAATTCCACCAAGAGGTTATGGCTTTTTCAAAGTTGAAATGCAAGAGGGAAAAAATAGACTGCTAATGTCTCATCTTCCACTTGAGGTTATCTGTTTCTGCAAAGGCTTTTCATAAGGCCATAGCCATTACCTGGTCTTCTTCCAACTGCTTGGTGTTTGTCTGGGGCATGCTGATCACAAGAAGCTGTGCCCAACATTGCTGTTGTGAAAGAATGACTCTGTAAAAATATACCATAAGGAATCTTAGAATGATTCTTTTATTCTGTATTTTCCTGTGACTTCTTAGAGTCGTTTATATGACTCTATAAATGTAAGAATCAAAACCAGTTTGTAAAAATTTCTCCATTTGTTTGTCATAGCCAGGTATATTAATTTAGAAACACCTTGGATAGTAGGGTTTCATCTAAAAATGGCTCTATTTCCCATTTGTTCATGGCATGCTTATGAATTTCCCACTTCATACTCTCATTCAGAGAGATACCAGCTTGTTGGATCTGAAATCTGAATTTATTATTCTACCATATTCATTACAGCTCTGCTTTAAATGTACAGATCCTGGTCATATATTTGGATATCTCGAACTCTAGATAAAACCGTCTCTCAGCCACAACCAGTTCTGTTTCAGAAGAGGGGAAGTCCCTGGCAATTTAAAGTCTGAACGACTGTTCTGGAGGTGCTCAGGTGGTGAAGATCCATGACCAATACCCATTAGATGCAAAGCCTCTTGACAAGGGCTTTGATACAGGTGTATGATAAAAGGGATATTTTAGTTAGGTGGATTTGCTGAGATCATACAGTAAAATCTGACTGTGATAATGCTTTGGCCACTGGCATTCAAATTAATGCCCAGTGAGCTACAGACAGCACATGTTCTTGTCTGCATGTCTGTACAAATGAACAACTTCCCTGATGGGCTTCAGTTAATTCTTTCACAGTTGTGACTTCCTCTTTTCCTCAATATTGCCTGATAAAATCCCTCTTACGCTGTTAACATGTAAAACATGTTGCTATTTTGTAAGGCTTCGTGAGACCTCACATTTCCTAGTGTGAGCTCTGGATCTAAATAAAGCTGTGCTGGCAAACTACTATCTCTGATGCTATCAGCTATCTTGTCTTTTATTAGTGTCTGCTTTTAATGTTCTGTATCTGCAGGGTTCAGCAAAGACTGAGCTGTAGCAGCTAAAATCTGATGCTTTTTATTTTCCCCTCTCTTGCTCCTGGAACCTTCCAATAAGTTTGGCCTTATCAAATCTACCATTCTTTCTATTAATATGAAAAGTCTCTTGTATTTTGTTGTATCTTGAATTTTCATTGACACTCTGGGAAGGGACACATAGGGTCTTCAGCAGCGTCACCTGTGTCATCAGAACACTTGCCTGATGCTGTCGACTATCCTGCAAGGCTCCAGATGGAGCAAGGCCCTCACAGAGGCCTTCATCACGCAGCCATTTGTAATCCTGGCTTCGTTACTCTTTGTGTCACTGTGGGTGAGATTAATTAATTAAGATTCCTAATATTTGAGCTTCAGCTGAAAAATTCACAAATGGGGATGTTCTTTCTGCTTGTTTTCCTCACCCTTCTGCAATTTGGAGTCCTCTCCTCTGTAGAGAGGACGACTACTACTACAGACTACTGCCCAACCCACCGCTTCAGTTGTGGGTATAAAGCCACAGCTTGTTTCTGGTAGTCAAACTGACATTTCTGAACACCAGAAATATCAGTCACAACAAATTCGTTGCCCACACAAAACAGACCAAAACTGCTAATCGGGGTGAGCTTTGCCCTCAAACCCATCTGTAAGTAACAGGAAGCTCCAGCCCAGGCCCAGCCACAAGGGCCTTATGGGCCTTGCAAACCTCACTTGGCCAAACCTCAACACCACAGGCAAAGGGGACGAAATGTCTGTCAGAGTCACGGCTTTAGAATTTCCTACAGCAAATTGCTCCCTTGCCAGGACAAAAAAAGCCCACACAGAGCAAAGATCTGGCCCGCTCAGTTTCAGTTGCACTAGGAAGATTATTTCATTAAAATTTATCGCTCTGTTGTGGCAGATATAATTCCATTAATTCTAGCTGCTTTGCTATCGCAACAAAATAAATGTCTCAAATCCCTCACCTCTGGAAGAAGCGATGTATAAGTACGCCTGTCGTATCAATTTCAAACCAGGGGCTAGAAAAATAGGATTAGAACAAGAACCCCTCTAATGGGTGGGATAAACTAAACAAGCGCAAGGCTCACACGGTCCTGTTTAATGGGGTTAAGCCACCAGAAGAGCAGGAAGCAGTGCAGCAATTAGTCTCAGTTGTGCTTTTTTATTACAGACATATATATCCCTGCTTCTTTTTATTTATATCAGAATAGCTTTTCTGAAAATGTCTATTTCCGTGTCTAAAGCATTCCTTTCTTAAAAACTTATTTTACAAATGAAGTAAAAATAAATACATTTTTGAAAGTAGAATTCTAATAAATGTGTCTAGCATATACAAGAAAGACTGGGCGATGGTTCTTGTATCAAAACTGAGTGGAAAACTCAGTATTTCTGTTAACAGAAAATTAATCCTAAAGTAATGTCCTGTTCATCAACTTGTTAAACTCCCATTGCTCACAAAAAAAACCCCTAAAAAACCTAAACAAATTAAAACAAACCTAAAAACCAAACAACTCCAGACAACTTTTACTGGCTACAAATGTATAATAAGAATATGAGCTATGAGTCTGCAGCCAGCAATTTTAAGAATGCTACTTATTTTGTCAACTTACAAAGAAAGAACAAAAACCAAAACACATACAAAAAATAATTTTGAAACAAGAGCAGAGCAACTTTGCCCCTAAAAAAGGCTCCGGTGATTATGAAGTGACAGAAGAGTGATTTTAGTAGTTTTCTTTTTAATTTTAAAAGAAGAGAATATATATAATTGCCAAGAAGCCGCTATACAACAAAACAGCTGTAAAGAGCCAAATTTCTTGGCCTGGCTTCCAGGAGCTATGTCACTAGGTTTTGAATCAAGTAATTTACCCCAGATTTGCAGATAGCTACAGGTTCAAAATAAGCTAGAAGATCCTCCATGGACTTGCTCCTTTGCTTTTGCTGACTCTGGGCATCTCACTGAGGCTGTCCGCTTCAGTCAGGTAGCGTACCAGAAGGTAAAATAGCAATATCAACAATGCACAGAGCTATTTTTATAGTGTCTGAATCAGTCTCTATGGCAACATTTTTTAGCCTATTTAGAGCTTTTTAAAAGTCCCTGTCTCTCTCTCCCTCTTCTTATATTATTCTGTTGAGTGACACATATTGATAGAAAGATAAAACATTACGTCCACATACAAACATCTGTTGAGTTTGGAGGAGCAGGTGGTTGTTGGCTTTATATTTGACCTTTCACTAAAGACATCCCACTAAACTTCTTCCCATTTCTTTGAGAAACAGTTGCTAAGTAAAAAAGAAAGACACATTCAGCTTGAAATCTAATTACTCCAGGTATGCATATAGGTATTATATTTTTCCTCTTCAAGTCTGAGTGTTTTATGAGAGTGCTATGTGTGTCACCATTACTGTTTTGTAGTTGAAGGAAGGCAAGAAAAAAACATTTTTCCAAGGTCAGCCAGCCAGCTAGCAGTTTCACTCACTGTAGTAGCAGATTTCCAAATTTTCAGTACCTTAACAAGTGGTTCTGATACTACACTTTATACCTAAGCTCTCCTTAAATGGAAGGTTTGCATTTCTGGCTCATCATAGCCTTGCCTCTCTCCTCTGTTGCTGTATGAAAAACGCCCACAAACAGTCAGGAAATAGGACTTTGCCCTGAGAACTGCAAAACCGCCTGCCTGAAAGGCAGTTAAGTTCACTGAGAAAAAGAAACCTGTATGAAAGCAGGGGAAATTTGTTTTTCTAAAATCCTGTTCATTTATACTAAATCAAAGTATTTCATGTAAGAACAGTCAGTCTGAAATTTATATTGGAGGAAAAATAAAGATAAGAGTGGAGAGTGATGGCTGTGATGAAGTGGGGATGAAATTCCTGGGCAGTGCAGGAGAGGAAGTGGCCTGGGAAGGTTTGGGCTACATCCACAGAAGAGTTTTACTGAGGATCTTAGACCTTTGTGTAAATAGACCAGCAGAGGAGTCCCTGTTCTCCTTCACAGCTCTGTAGATGAAAGGGATTTTCCTCACACTGGCAGAATTCTTATCCCTCATGATTTGACCTGATTTTGAAAATTACCTGATGCAATTTTGCTACCTGCCAGCTTTAGAGCATAAGAGCAGCAGCATCGGATCAGCTCAGTGATCTGTCCTTTGCATCACGCTGTCTGCATTAACCAGGCATATAGGAGAGAGTACAGGAACAGGGAATGAGTGATGCTGTCTCTGATGTGCCTTCCTGGCTTTTTGTAGTCACCAATTTAAAGGTTTTCTAAGCCAGCATCCAAAGCATCCAGCAGTCAGCCTATTCTCTAATCCATTTTAAACTCATTTATCTCTTTGGCTACCTTCAAATCCTAAAGCAGTGAGTTCCACATTTCAATTTGGTGATGCATCAATGACATAAGAATAAAGTAATATGTGGAGCATCCTAGTTCTAACACTTAATATTTTATTTGAATGCAAATCACATTATTTGTATCCCGAGCAGAGTTGTTTGCCTTTACAATCCCTCACAATAACTGGAAGTAAATTTTAAAAAGCGCCACAGATGAGACTGATTCATGTGTATCCAAAACTCAAAACAAAATTGCAGATGATCGGCCGCATCCTGTTGGCTGTAATGTTTCAGGCAAAAACCAGACTGCTGTGATACAAGCCAAAGTGTCATCATTTCAGCTTCATCAGAATGTGCTTATATTTTTAAGCACCAGCAATTTTCTTGCAGATATTATGAACTCTGCAATTTCTTTAATTGAAAATTTAATATTGGATGGTTTGCGATTTAGAGCAACAAACTGTAAGAGGAAGTTTTGAAGTGTATATGGTGGTAGTTTATTGAGATCAATTGAGTAATTAGAATGAGTGTCCTCACCAGAAAAGTTAAAAAAACCCCAGTAATATCAACCAATGCTTTTGTGCCACATGCAGGCAGAAAGCTGTCTTACAGTCGGCCAAGTAAGTGTAGAATAAAATAGTAACTAACATTCTTAAAAATTATTTTTAATGGCTAAAATAACAAAGTTATTTACAGCAGAGAGAGAAGGGGGGCAAAAAAGCCACCGCATATCCTCCTCCTCTGGCTGAAGTTGATTCCACAGTAGTTCTGGAGTAATTAGTAGCAAGCACTTACCGTAAAGCCATCGCAGGTTTACCACCTTCAAAGATTGGAAACAATTTATCTTTAGAAACTGCGTGCCTACCAGGGATTGAGAAGGTAATATTAATGAAGGAAAGAACCAGGAAATAGCAGCGCACTTAAAGCTGACTGGAGCTAAAATCGATGACAAGAGGCAGTCAGAAACACATGAGTAATTTATTAAGCACTGGTAGATTTGAGTAAGTAGCGCTGCAAAACTCAGTCCTTCTGCTGGTATGTGGGGTGAAGATAAATTAGCAGTTTTGTAAACTGAGCAATTCTGTTTGCCCTTTGACTAATATATAAAACAAGCCTTCAAGAAACGCATTTGCTCATTCCCTACCTGGCTTTTGCTGCTGTACTTATCCCCCAGGCTATATTAAATCTCCTGGGGTAAAGACACTACCAGAATTAAACTGCTGTCAAGGCATCGCCCTGAGTGCTTACAGTCGGAGCGGTCGTGTTTATCAGGCGTCCTGGGGCGCTGGGCTCTGTACCAACACCGGGTGGGAACACTGGGGGTCCTCTCTCAAGGAAACTGCAGGAGCTCCCCATCAGGCACAGAGCAAAACACTGAACCTAAAGGAATAAAGATGTAGTTTTATTTAAGTTCATCGTCTCTTTGGTAAAACACGCGTTCATTCATACAATGATCTGATACATTTCATGGGGTAACACCAGTCACCTTCTCACAGATCATTAATATCTTTCCTGTGCATGTGCAAGTGGCCACTGTTATGAGTAAAGCAGAAGATTAAATGGCCCAAATAAAGATGGGAATCCCAGACCCATCTTCTTTGGTACGAAAAATACATAGATAGAAGAATAAAGGACATTTTAAACAAGTGTTTATAATGAGGGCTTTGTGCACTGCCTACTTCCTCTTATTGCTGCTTATATGAGATGACCTTCCTCAGACTGATCATGTAGATTTTCTGGTTCCCTTCTTCTCCTTGAAACAGCAAGCTCTGAGACATTGTAACTCTTTTATTGCCGTAGGCATCTCTAATGGGAAGCTCTTCAAAATCCTTGGCAAGCATTATCTAAAGCTCACCTGGAGAAGGCTGTCCTGTTGCTTGGCACTGGTTCTCTCTGCAGTTTATCTTGTCGAAATCTGTCTCCAGTGTCCCTCCACAAAATTTTTCCTTCCTCATTTGAAAGCCCCTTTCTTTCTCCAGCTGGAGACTCATGTTCTTAGACTCCCTAAGAGTTAAACAAAGGTGAAACCAGTAGACATGAGACCTTGCAGAGAGCTTTGGGATCCTAAAATATCTTAGAATTAGAAGGATTAGGATATATTTAGAGCATATAAGAAGAAGAACCTTGTGCTGGATGGTATCTGTGAGAAATGGGTGCTATCCAAATAGTAACGATGTCCCAGCTCCTCCAGATTGTGTTGACAAGAGTGAATTCACCTCACCTTACATCTCAAGTGTGGACTAACTCAGCTAAACCTTTTCTGTGGCTCTATGAGAAGAAACGAGGAAAGCAGAATAGAGGCAAAAAAGCTACGACCAATAAAAAGACTGCTATCCTTCTTAATGAAGAAATCTGGCTTGAAGTAATATGATCGAGGAGCTTTTACTGGTTATAACTCCTCCTGCTGCATCTGATGCCTCTACTTAACCATTTCATTCTCTGGTTAGAGTGTTCCTTTTTTATAATCGCCCTAGAGGAGTTATTGTGAAAGTTTCCACACTGCTTTGTCTTAAATATGATTTTGTCATTACCACAAACCTTTTGTCCCACTGATTTAACAGAGCAGATAAAGAGAACTGAATGAATGAGAGACCTCCCAGAATTTCCTCCTTGCTGGAAGACGGTGCAAAGGTATAAGCAGCATAAGTGGTTTCACCTTTTATAAAAAAAAACAATCCTTGACATTTTGCTTTCTTGTGCAGGCGATGAATGGAAGTTAATACCAAAATGTTAACTGAGTGAAGTTGACTTTTTTAGAATCATAGAATGGTTTCGATTGGAAAAGACCTTTAAGGTCATTGAGTCCAACCATCGATCCAACCTTACTAAGTCCACCAGTAGGCCACATCCCTAAGCACGACATCTCTTGTCTTTTAAACACCTCCAGGGATGAGAACTCCACCACCTCCCTGGGCAGCCCCTTCCACTGCTTGACAGTAAAGACATTTTTCATCATTTCCAACCTTAACCTCCCCTGGTGCAACTTGAGGCCGTTTCCTCTCATCCTGTCCCTGGTTACATGGAAGAAGAGACCAACCGCCACCTCTCTACCCCCTCCTTGTTGTAGAGCTGTAGAGAGCCATAAGGTCTCCCCTCAGCCT
>NW_010168873.1:0-5094 GCF_000695765.1 Mesitornis unicolor
AACATCATAGAAAAGTACCTGTTACAACCCCCATCCGTAAAACACACCACTCTCCTCTCCTAACCAAAACACTTCATGTACAACATGGCCAGAACTGCTGAAGTGTGAGAAAAACCACAATAGATGGAAGTTGTGTGTTCCTACACCATACAACAAGGCAGTAAACTACATCAATACAGGGATTACGCAGATGTACACCACCTTGAGAAAAGTGTAGCATCCCTGAGGGGCAAATTCCAAGTTGCTGACAAAATAACAGGGGCGGCTACAGCACAGCAGAGCCAAACAAGAACAAACTTCAGGGCAGAATATGAGACTCTGCTAACTTATGCATCACCAGGTCATTCTTCAAGGAGCCACAGTCATTTTTGGCTTCACAAAAGGCAAGATTTGATAGCAAAGCTTTTCATTCACCCTTAAAAGGCCTGACGATGCTGGATTTGGTCTCCCAAATATAATACAAATATATGTAATACAAATACAACCATCAACTAGAAACACCAATATGCTGCTGTTTCAAAAAATAATTTCAATTATTAAAGAAGCAAAACAGATATTTTCTTTTCATTGTTTGCAATACTTTAAGTTACTTTTTTAAGTTAACCACATCACAAGATGTGTGGCCAGCAGGTCAAGGGTGGTGACGCTGCCCCTCTTAACTCTGCTCTGGTGAGACATCAGCTGCAGTACTGCCTCCAGCTTTGGAGCCCTCAACACAAGGAGGACATGGAACTGCTGGAGCGGGTCCAGAAGAGGGCCACAAAAATATCAGAGGGCTGGAGCACCTCTCCTAAGAAGACAGGCTGAGAGAGTTGGGGCTGTTCAGCCTCGAGAAGAGAAGGCTCTGGCGAGACCTTATAGTGACCTTCCAGTACCTGAAGGGATAGTGACCTTCCAGTACCTGAAGGGATAGTGACCTTCCAGTACCTGAAGGGATAGTGACCTTCCAGTACCTGAAGGGGCTCTACAAAAAAGCTGGGGACGGACTGTTTACAAGGGCAGGTAGTGATAGGGTGAGGGAGAATGGTTTTAAACTAGAGCAGGGTAGGTTTAGATTAGACATTAGGAAGAAATTCTTTACTATGAGGATGGTGAAACACTGGAACAGGTTGCCCAGTGAGGTGGTGGAGGCCCCATCCCTGGAGACATTCAAGGTCAGGCTTGAAGGGGCTCTGAAATTACTTTTTACTATTGCTAAAAAACCCCATCCAGACTACTGAAGGTTCTGAAGCATGGAAACATATTGATAGCTCAGTTGATTTTTATCCTGAGTGAATTTCTACTTTTAAATAATGTCTGTTACCTTGGAGGTTGAATTTTGAATCTCTCGAACACTTCTGGGTAAAGCAATGGAAAAAGGACCATCTCTTTTAAAGCTGAAATGTGCTCAGAAAGACCACCCACACCATCAAACCGCACCTAAAGATAAGTTCAACAGAACACATTTTAGATCTTAAAGAAAGCTGCAACCTCAGGAGAGTTTCTGATGGAACTGTACACGTCAGCACAAAGGGAAACGCTCGGGGCAATTTTCAAATTGCTTCAGAGAAAACTAAGCCAAGGTCATTGTAGAGAGCACATTATTGAAAGCTTTCACGGACACTGGAAAGACCTCAGTGGCACAATCACAGAATCACAGAACGTTAGGGATTGGAAGGGACCTCAAAAGCTCATCCAGTCCAATCCCCCTGCCGGAGCAGGAACACCTAGATGAGGTTACACAGGAAGGCGTCCAGGCAGGTTTTGAATGTCTCCAGAGAAGGAGACTCCACAACCTCTCTGGGCAGCCTGTTCCAGTGCTCTGTCACCCTCACTGAGAAGAAGTTTCTTCTCAAATTTAAGTGGAACCTCCTGTGTTCCAGTTTGCATCCGTTCTCAAAAGATCTCAAAATGATCTCAGAATACTTACCGAACAGTCTATTTGCATCGGATCGACATCAGCCAGACTCGCTCCAATCTTCATTCGATCCTTGTGAATTCCCTTTAAGTCATCTTTCAGAAAGTTCAGTGGAAGACACCTGATTGGAGTTCAGGAGAAGGAGAAAGGCACTTTCTAACTTGAGATGCAGCTAGAAGATTTTTGCTTTTATAACAACGGCAAGTGAGTGCAGAAGACCTTCTAAATAGCAGAAGCTTCCTAACTAGTTAAATATTTGTTCAAATTGGTTTGCATTTCGTGTCCATGAGTAAATAAAGGAAAACGGTCACTCCAGACATTAAACTGAGTTACTTATTTTAACAACTGTTTGCACTTAGGAATATCCATGTCAGCCAACACAGCACAGACATGAACGCAACCTTCAAACAACTTATTCCATATGCAGAGACCGTGAACTATCCTTGATTGTGTGATGGAAGCACCCCCCAAACACACTGACATCTTTCAAAGATTTTTTTGCTTCTACATTCAAAAAGTTACCGCCCAAGGGGACACTTATTTTAGTGCAGATTAACATTAAAAAGGCTGCCCACCACTGCTGGTCCTTCCCAAGGACTCTGGGATGTGTGCGCCAGAAGACACACGTGTCTGAAAGACATCAGGCTGAAAACTAATCTGTTAGATTGTTATTAATGTCGTCTTTCTAGTGCTGGTTTTCTTTCTGAATAAACTACTGTAAAGCACAGAAGCGGTGGAACTTTACATTCAAAAATTACAGAAGTGTTCCTCCCCCCATTCCCACCTCAAAATCAAATTTATTATTAAAATTTAATTAAATAATTAAAAATTATGAAAATTATTAAAATTTAAAATCTATTCTATAAATCCAATTTCAAGATGCCAGTCACTGCTGTCAGTACCAACATACGATTCAATATGGCCACAATTTAGGAACTACAAGATGAAGAGGACAACGCTTCACGGTAAGGCAGACACAAACTCCTCCCAGGTAGATTCCTCCCTCCCCTATTCTCCAATTTCATTAACCACCTTAGCTTTCTGTTACGGCTGTGCTTCCTACACCTCTCAAAATGCTCTTCATCATCAGACGAGGATGCAGAGGATGTGGAATCACTGTTGCGGACTGTGTGTCTCTGTCTGCAAACATTTAAACAAGTAAAACAACAAAGTACACACTAAGTAATACCAACATTTCAGTGAATTCTATCGCAGAATTTACTTCGAGATCTATTAAGTTTCCAGATCATCGGATGCCTTATGTACCTGACTTTGAAGGAGACGACAGGATTTTCCTTGTGACAGCAAAATTTAATTTTTCTTTGGAAGGTAAAACATTTAATTATTTTGCAAAGAAATTTCCTAAACAAATTACTCATTTTGTCCAGTCTCTGTCTCTCTCACACACACAAACCGCGTAGCCACTCTGTGAAACAGAAACCTTTTAAAAAAACTTTGCCTTCCAAAACCCTCCCTTCCATAACTGTAAATGGTGCTAAAGAGTGCTCACATGTAGCAAGAGACGTATTCTCTGTGCTTTTAACTGCCTACAGAATCCAAAACCCCTTTGTCATCACTACTGCAATTCAGAATGTATAATTTCATCTAGCATGATGTTCAAGGATAGTTACATACAGAAACATGAACCGATTCCAAAGAGAAACCAGAATCAGTATTTAAGTGATTCAAAAAATAAGAAATCAAACTTCCATACAGGCTCTCCCCCTCACTAAATTATCACCTGTTCTAACAAAATAATCGGTGTCCTTCAAAAGTAACAAAATCTGTGCTTTTCAGAGGGAGAGTCTGGCTTCCATTCCAGAATCAATCCTAAAACCCTTGGAAGCACTATTCAGTAATGTGGCTGATGGCACTTTTGAACTATCATTAACCGTACACCAACCTGTTCGTTCTTTTGCAGCAAGAGTCTTGTGCCTGAGCACTTCTAAATGAGTATCTCTGTCTGTCAGGTAAAGACTGGCCCCCAAAATATGTCTTATGTTGTTTTGGTTCTGTTGAAAGCAAAGAATTTAGAATAATGTTATAAACAAGTTGAAGAGAAAACAGGATAGCGAAAGAGGCAGAAAACGTGATGTGTTTCACACGTCTCTAATTTCAGGGGAAGTTTCAAGCGATTTGGGGGAGGTCTGGTTTTTTTTAGTCAGTTCACATTAGAATTGAAAAAACATACATGCTTTTTAAGGAGAACTGAAAACCACAAGAGTAACACTATCAAGTCTGATTAATTAATTAATTCTATCAAAGATCTACAGGTCATTTTTCTAGTAAAAAACAAGTATGCCAAATGGCAAAGAAACAGAATGCATGCATTTAATCAAATCTACTTGCAGAAAGAAGGTAAGAAATGTAAATAGAAGTTGAGTGTGTGTATGTATTTTCATAAAAAAATTAATCTTCCTTATATGCAATAAATTAGCTCTGAAGAGAAACTGTGCATATAACCTACTTTCCAGGGGAGCCTGATAGCGCTCAACAGTTTTCCTCTGTCGAAAGTGGTAACGCTTTCGGTTGTCTTCACCATCATCATCATCTTTCTCTTCACTTTCTTCTGATGAAGCTGCAGTGCATTGACATGACATTGAACTGTTTAAGTACTGTTGCAAATTGTATTCATTTCAAAATGCACTACACAGCTGCCCATACGTCTTACTGTTACCTTCGTGTTCATGACACAACAGATGTGGAAAACCTGCAAAACCTTTAAGACCAATTTATGCAAGACACATTCCAGAAATTACAAAACACAGAGGAGCATACACATAGGTACTGCTCTACACCCAGCTTCTGTCAAGTAACTTGACTTTTTTTTCATGAAAGACAGTACGAATACAAAAACCAGAGTGTAATTATCCAGCAGGTTAATAATGCACACAACATCATCAACAGCTGGACACCAGGTGAGGAACGCATGTGCTCTGTTCACCTGCTCAATAAAATTAAGTAAATTCTCTTCCTTGGAAAGGAATAAACCGCTACATATTAACATAAGGTAACGTTACGATTTAACCTTATTCCTCATGTTATTTCCTACTGAGTACCGGGATGACAGCTCCTAATGACAGTCCCGGACAGCAGCTTCCACTGACTACCCGCTCAGCACAAAAATGAACGCCACCATCTTCTCCCCTGCTGATCTTCACACTCGGGAGGAGCTTTCCACACACATCTGGCAGCTT
>NW_010168874.1:0-2742 GCF_000695765.1 Mesitornis unicolor
CTGTACTGATAATCCTCTACATCATCAACATGTCTCATTATCGTAGTATTTTACATTTTGGTTTTTTGGGTGACATGTATGTATCTTAATTCTTGTCGTGGTTTAGGGCTGGGCTGGCCACTATTCAATTCTGTTAATGGTTTACTAGATGTTGTAGGATGAATCCAAAGTTTAGGACAGGAAAAGAAATATTTTTAAATGCAAGGTTCATCTTTTCATACCAAGAAGAAAACAACATTTAATATACAAGCCACTCAACCTCTTATTCTTTCTGGTTTTATATACAGAAGATTAAAATTTGGAGATTGTATTTTGAGCGTGTTGATTTTTTTGAGATGTTCTAGAAAATTAAATGTATCGTTTCATACTTTATAATAAGGACTTTTTTGCTCCACCATATAGTGTGTCGTCTCCTGATCACATATTCCTTCCTATTGCAAATTGGCAGCCAAAGGAGAATCCAGAAACAGAAGATGATATTGGGCCTCTAGTTCAGCATATCTATGAGGTATGCAATTACTACTAATTTCAATGACACGGTTCTGTGATAAATGAAAAGAAAGAAGTGTTTTCGTGTAGCTTTTCTGTGGAGTGTATCTGGGAGAAGGGTTGGAATGCCTGCAATTAGTGTAACAAGAGTAGCCATATAGAACAGGCTGATTCTTTTACAGCATTACACATATTTTATGGCAGAATAGAATCTGTGCTTCAAATATAAAATTACTACTGTATGCACATTAACAAAGAAGGCAGCATTGTTTTTTTTACATCTGTTAACTTTATTTTCATAATCAGCTGAGAAACAATGGTCCAAGTGCATTCAGTAAGGTGATGATGACTCTCCAGTGGCCTTACAAATACAAAAACGACACCTTGTTGTATATTGTTCAGTATGAAATTGATGGGCCTATGAACTGTACTTCTGATATGGAAATCAATCCATTGAAAATTAAGGTAAGCAGAACTTTTTACTTGAGTGGAATGAAGTAAGTTTGTTTTGGAAACGCACTCAAAATACCCAAATCTCTGGCAATATCTAATAGTGTCTTGAGTTAAATTTTCATCTGCTGAGGAACAATACTGCGCTGTTTGATAGTACTCGTCAATGTATATAGAATGTGAAATAAATGGTAGACAGTAGATTGTCAGTCCAAACAAATTTGTCTTGTTTCTCTTTGTCTGTTTGGTTTTTTTCCTTGAAGACTGTACCGTATGAGTTCTAAAGTCCAGAGCAATGGAATTATACTGAGTATGATCATGAAAAAAACATGCCAGATACTTTTGACTGTTTATGTAAGTTTTCTGAGGTTTATTTCTTGGAAGAAAATGGCACTGTTTTTTCTTTTACTAATTTATCTAGGCCTTCACCCAAACGCCACAGAGGTCAATAAGGGTGTTTCAGCAGGGCTTAAAAGTACGCCGTCACTGCCAGCAAAACATGCAGTTTGCAGAGCACTGAGCAGAGGAAACTCCTTTTTCTTAAGTTTGACTAGACAAAGAAACACCATATAAAAAGGAAAAAGTTTTAGTGAGAATAGAGAGCTGAACTGTAAGACAACTGAGAACAAGTAGTAAAAATCAGTATATTAGTTCTAGAAGAATTTAAGCAAACTTAGGTATAAAAAGACTTAAGGGAAGATATTCCATGTATAGAACAATAAAGAATACTCATGTCTCTGTTATATATGCACTAAAGTTGCTTTCTGATTGTAAAGTTGCTGTGCTTTTGTTATGCCATGTGTAATAATATATTTTTTAAAACTCTCTTGTAAGTTTTTTGTCATATGAATTTGTTACATAAAGGGCAAGTAGCATGGCTCTGCCTAGTCCTATATGTAAATTTGCATTTTTACATTGGGAATTTCTAAGGGATTACTGAAATAATTTATTCTATTGTATATTTTTTCAAGCCCCTCCTGAATAAATGTTAGTGTATGTCTGGGCATGTGTACACATGTACAGTTGTATCATACTAGTGCTGTTTTTTTGAATTAAAAACTGAAATGTTGAGGAAAAATCTTTAATAAAACAGGGGGTTTTTTTATACATGAAAAAGTTTTGAGTTGAAGAAGAATTAAGATACTCAAGGCTCTACGTTAGTTCTTAACAGAAATTTGCATTTGTGATCTAGAATAGGCAGGAACAGCATTTTAATTATAGCTGCAGATAAAGCCAAGTTTTGAAGAATAGCTGGAACAGAAAGAGATAAACCTGATCAGTTATATATATATTTTCTTCACCTCAGCTTTGAAATCTGCAAATATCTTAATGTGAGAATTACTTATTATTTGGGTTTCCTTGGTGTATCCTAGGTTTCTACTTCTAAAGATGATGATAAGAATGAAACACTTAGCAGGGAAGATAATCACAATCATCGTATCAGTCGAAGGGCTATAACTGCCATTGAAGGAGATGTGCATACTTTGGTAAGCTTTCAGCATTGGTATACTGATAATATTCTTGCTTTGGGATTCAAGTGGCTCACATAATACTTTTCTGAATGCGCGCTTACAGAACACTGTAAGTAATTATTCAGTGTTGGGGCTTATTTAATATATTTGAATAGTTTATGTTGCTTTGCCATGAAAACAGGATTATAAAGTACGTGTATGAGTAAAGTAATGCCATTAATGACTTTTCAAATATTTTCATATTTGACATATCCTTCCTATTTTTACATGCAGGGCTGTGGAAGTGCTGATTGTTTAAAGATAGTCTGTCAAGTTGGCCACCTGGAAAGGG
>NW_010168874.1:2773-4155 GCF_000695765.1 Mesitornis unicolor
AAGAGTGCAATATTGTATTTAAAATCACGCCTTTGGACCCAAACTTTCATGAATGTGAGTGACTCTGAATATCCTGTCCCTGATTCTGAAACAAAAAGTTATTCTTGTATCGACATGCAATACTAGTTTTGTTTCTTCTTACACAGAAAGAAAATCAGAATCACTCCTATTCTCTGAAATCATCTGCTTCTTTCAATGTTATAGAGTTCCCTTATAAGAACATTTCCTTTGAAGATATCCACAATTCTACAGTAGTAAGTCATTACATCCAGCTGGAGTTATCATATGTAATTACTTCGAAATACGAAGCCAGTGATGGTTGAGTAGCTTTTTCTGTGGCTTGGTGTAATTGTAATTTTATAAAATATTTGATTCGTATATCATTTTCAGTTCTACACATACAATTTTTTGTCCTAAAACTACAGTTAACAATATATGTAGCTTTAACTGAAAATGAAAAAAAATGAACAGTCATTATTGTTAATGCCATTGTTGTTAGAGAAATATTTTGCTTGAAGACTGTCTTCTACTATAGTAGCACATACAGCCTGAATAATAACAGCTTGAACCTTTATTAGATTATGTGAAGTACTGTGCGAATGTGGAAGAAAAGACCATCTGTACGCTAGTGTTTCAAAGAGAAAGGAGACAAGGTTGGAAACAGAAAGGATGCTATAGGCCATTTATTTGGGCTGCCAAATTAGAAGTTTTTGGTAGGCACTGTAGCATAAAAGATCTTAAGAAAGGTGTTGAAAAGTTGATTTTTTTTTAAACATGGTTTCTAATGCCTGTTATTAACTTCTTTTGTCTCCTGATACTTGTGGAGTTCATTTTTTGTTTCAAGGAATACTGCCTTTAAAAAAAAAAAAAAAAGTAAAAGCCCTGAATTATTTTTTTAATCTAATTCCCAAATATTTCCAGATTCCTACAGTTTTACAGAACATCATCGAGCATTACAGAATACATGTTGCCATGGTATCACTGCTTGCAAAAAAAGCCAAACATAAATAGAACAAAAAAGGCGCCTCCAAACTCCTGTTTTTTATTTAATTTGAAAACCCTCTTAAATTTGGGTCAATGAAGCCTTTATGTCACTGTTAATCTATAGCTGTTTACTCACATTGGAAAGAAAAGGTAATTTGTGATGGATTAAGATTATTTTATATTCTATAAAATATTCTATAAAATATTTCTATAAAATAAAGATGTACAAGATTTAAACTGCATGAATGAACTTGGTGTGTCACTGCTGAGCAAAGTGTGATTTACTGTGTTTTTCTGTTAGGTTACTACTAATATTACATGGGGCATTCAACCGCAGCCTATGCCTGTGCCAGTGTGGGTTATAATACTGGCTGGCCTAGCAGGGTTATTGGTCTTTG
>NW_010168874.1:4229-14717 GCF_000695765.1 Mesitornis unicolor
TGATCTATTACTTCAGATAGTACCAGCATCTTGCAGAAATACCTTGATGCCCTAATCGTCTGATTCAGTTGAGTTTTTTGATAACTGCAATAATGTTTCAGCTTTGTCAGGAAGAAGTTGAATAAAAGAGGATTTCTGTGATTCTGCTGAATTCCTCAGTTTAATTTTTTGGCTGATATTTACTGGCTTTGGAGGTCAAAAATAAAGAAAAAGAGAGTAGAAGAGAAAAAAATCAAATAACTGATCAGTTAAGAGCCGATCAAGAGAAAAAGAGAGAGAGAATATGTGTATGTTTTAAAAATCACAATGCAGTTTCTGTATTGTTCTCTGAATCACAGATGGGCTTTTTTAAACGTGTGAGACCACCTCAGGAAGAACAAGAAAGAGAACAACTGCAACCGCATGAGAATGGGGAAGGAACATCAGAAGCTTAAGCAGAGTTTTATCTGTAAGACATTCTGAAATTCTAAAATGCCTACATCTTGATGACAAACATTGGTTTCCCCCTTAAAGTAAAAACACTCGTGACTGCAAAGGTGCTGGTCTCAGAAGGTATCAGCACGTACAAAATAAGAGCAATATATATTTATATCCTCCTTTTTGTATTAATTGTATTTGTATGTGTGACAAATGCATCTGCACTGATTAGCATGTGAAAAAAATTAAGTAATACGTAGTGCTATGATTTTGCTTATTGGGATATAGGAGACGTGATCTTTTTTGATTCACAGGCCAACTACATGAATTGTTACACAGATTCTTCTTTTGCTTCTGAAGCCAACAGCTTCCATAGATACTTTCTGAAATACATACTTGGTTTTGATTGATTTTTGTTGGAGTACACTACATTTCATTGTTTAGCTCTTGAAAGATAGAAAAATGAACATAACTTATTTTACAAAACTAAAGAATATTTTTTGACCCAATAATTCTGTGATGAATTTCTTCCTGCTCAAAAAATGTGAGATTATTCATGTTTGATAACTATTCTGTATGCCTGTTCCCCTTCCTGCTCAGTCATCTGTCTTGTGCTTCCCCTCTGGACTTTACATATGTTGTTTGCCAGGTTCTAAGTCTCTTACTGTAGGGATTGAGCCTACAGAAATGGAAGTGATCAGTAGAAAGCTGAAGATTATGTATTTTCTGTGGGGCCTAGTGAAAAGACTCAGGGCAACATCCAAAGACTCTGCTGTGTATTTCCACAGAGCAGGATCCAGGTGTTCCACAGAATTCTTGGCAGCATGGATCCATTCAGAAACTGCCAGGGACAAGATGTTGGACTGTGGCTGCCAACAGACATGTCTGATGAGAAAACCCAAGCCTTTATGTTCACAAGTCAAACCTCCACAGGGTTTGAAGTTAAGTTTGTATATTACTTGGGTTGAATTTCAGTTTCTGTCAAAACAGTAGAGGGAATACTTTGTTACAGGTTACCTGATGCACTGTAAGGATGCTGCTGTTAATTCTGACATTCTGTGGTTGACCATGTCCAAGTGCAGGATGGAGTAATATAAGGATTGTTTAAACTACACTATTTGCCAGCCAACTGTATCTAGATTACATCAGTATTTTGGCCATACTGATGCCTGCCTTGCCACCTGCCCTGAGAGAGCAGTGAGCTCGGCAAATAAAGCGGAGTATGGCCAGCAATGTGAAAGGGTTTGAAAAGAGAAGGTTGATTTGGCTTGTTTCATTTCATTCATTCATTGTTTCATTCATTTTATGTTTTATTGCACAGAAGACATTTTGTTATATTCAATACATTTCATTACCAGAAGAGACACTAAATACTTTGTTTCATTGTTGTTTTTTTAAACATACCAGAAGTCCAGTGGTTTAAAGCCATGGGTTTTCATCATTCTTCGCTTATTTCCCTCAGCATTGGTGTGGTAAAATGAAGCTTCATATACTTATGAGAGAACACAAAAGCATTGTCTAGTAGCGTTTCAGTAGACGCATCAACTGCAAATTAAGTTGTTTGGCTTGCAACCACGTGTAGCTGTGTTGCACAAATCTTAGAGTGAACATACTTAAACTATTACAGAGGTGCCTTATATGAGATTTGTTTATTCTGTTCCAAAAAGGGAATAAATTACGTTATAAACTCCCTGTATGCAGCCACATACAGAAACATACTTCTACTGTAATTATACCAGTGAGATTGCTATGTAGACAAGCTCTTAAAAGGACAAAAACTCTGGTTTCTTTTGGTTTTGTATCTTGGAGTTTTTGTTCAAAGCTGCATCTCCCCCATAAGTACTGCAATGCCCAGTAAAGCTAGAATTATCTGAAATGAGCAGTGTGATTCAACTCTCATTTCTGCATCCTTTCTGAGATTTAAAATCCACAAATGGCTTTTGTAGTTAAGTCCGTGCTTACTTGCTGAACTGTGATGGCATTTGAATCATTAAAGGAGAAAGCGCAAAGTCTGTGGGGGGCAGTGTGTATATCAGATACAGGCTTGTATATTTATGCGTTTTCATGTTTTTGGTTTAGACAATTTGTTTAGATGGAATTAGTTTATTTGAGAGGGTATAGGGCATAATTCCACTTTCATGGAATTTTCAAGGTCTTCAGTATGGACGTTTTATTTTTGTCTTCCATTATTGATACTAGTACTATAGTAAAGAATCAAGAGTTGGGCTTTGATCCTGGCCTCAAAATACGACTTTTATAAAACACAGTTTCAGTTACTTACACAGGCTTCAAGTTCACACACTGTCAACTGGTTACCTGTATGCGAAGAGATTGTTTTTACCCAGTCTCAATCTTAGTAGGTTAAGAGGTTTAAGAGACTGTCAGACAGATTATAGCTCTAATTCTTACATGTGTGCTTTCATTACATGTACACACTCCGTTGACTTGAAATTCATTAGGCTACTTGCATGTCTAGGTGTTATAAGGAGATGAAAACAATAAAGAAAAGCACGATCAAGATCTTTTCAGCTCACATGGAAGGGATACCATAGCACTAATATCAGAGCTGACTGCATCTTAATTGTACTGCAGCAACTGGAACTAATTTTGCTGATTTTTCAGGATAAAAAGGTACGCTTTATTGGTACAACTACTGTTGCTATGGAAAGTTTCTCTTGCGTTTACTGAAGTTACATAAAGTAAGACTTATTCAAGGGATTTTTATATTCTTGCATTCTGCTAGAGAATAAAAGTGAATAATTGCCTCTCCCATGTCCATTAATTTCCAGTTTGGATTAAAGAAAAAACCCAGTAGAATACGTAAATAGAGTGTACAGGTCACTTAGTGTACATTATATCTATCTACACCCCAAATTGAGTTTAAAGTAACGTTTGTGTTTCACAAAGATTCTGAACAGGATGTTTTTTGAATGGGGGTGCAGGAAACACTTGATATCCCATTCTAGGTTCAGCAATAAGATTACAGACTATATGTGTACTTGTGTCAGCATAAATTTCTTACTGACTTACAGGTATTGATATATTTTTATAGCAAATATTGCAGAATGATATTAAAACTTTTAAAGAAACTTCAAAAAAGTATGCTTTGGAATTAAATTAATACCCTTGAGTCAAAATTTATGTGCGTAAGAGGCATACTGCAAGCATTAAAAAAATACAAGTACAGTAAAAGAGAATTGGTCCTCATTTGCGAGTTACGTTTCAGAAGCGTATTTTTTATTAATACAAAGTCAACAGCTGTGTAACTATTTAGATAATGAAAACATTTTTTAAAAAGCTGTATCTTTTATAATTAAATATGAAATTCCATAAGTACTCCAGTTTTCAATTATTGCAGCATCTCATGATCAGTATTAACAGTTAATATTACAAAATCAATATTATCACTATATTTGATAACATTTAGAAAACGTAAAGCAAGGAACCTAATTTACAGGTTTACATTTCTTTCAAGAAACTACCAAATTGTGGAGGTAGCTTTTGATCAAGCACAACCGCAAAGTCAAATATGGGATACTTTTATCAATGTAAGTTGAAATCTTTGAGGAAATGTTCACGGATGTCAGTATCAAGTTCATAAATGTATTTGTTCCATTTTTCTGTTTTAAATTTTGATTTACGCATTGATCTTTGATTCATATAATGCTTGTGGAAACTTTGAGAGTTCATTATATATGCTCTTTCTTTATTTATTCCAAGCAAACATTTTTAATATTTAGCTGTTTCTAAACTTGTGTCCATGCTTAAATAGTCTTTAAGGTAAACTCTCACGGGTATTTTGGAAATACTGCAGCTATAATCAGCATGTTCTTGGTGATTTGAAGGATTTATGTTGCACTTGGATTTTTGCAGAATTTGGGTTTGCTGTTGGTTTCCCTGGCATGGGCCTTGCAATATTTTTTTTCCTGCATCCTCACAGATAGTCACAGAGCGGTGTTACTCTGGTGAAAATCTAGTCAGTTTTTGTCTTCGGTCCAGACCAAGACCTGTTCCACAGTCTCATGAAGTCACGGAAAACCTGACATTCATTGCAACCGGCTTTGAATGTGACCCTTTTTGTGTTCAATGCCGCTGGTTGTTAATGAGAAGAAAAAAAACAATTATAAAAGGAAAATGGGAATGTGAAAAATAAAAAGGTGGTGGCAGACCACAGATGAGCCTTAAAGCAAATAGCAAAAAAAAAAATATATTTTTTTTTTAATTGTGGTTTGTGTGTTTCTGAGATGGGAAGAACCCATTTAGTTAGTTATTGGCAGTGGCCCCTAGCACAAACAAATCCCACAGTTTGGATCATGATGATATGCTGAGTTTTAACTCTCATTAAGTTGAGTGGGATCCGAACTCTTTGGTACTGAATCTCTAGCTTCTGGTTCCCAAGTGCAATATAACATGATCAGATCTAGTTCACTGCCAGGTCATCTGATTATTTTTGTTTGCCTATGAAGGGATGTAGCATTTGTTGACTTGCAGTGGTCAATATTTTAAAGGACATTAACAAACCCAGTGTGTTAAATTGAGGTGATAAATGAATGGTATAGCAAGTTTTTGATCACCCACATTGGGTGAAACGTGATATATTCTAAAGTCTATCCATTACTAACTCTTGTGTTGTTGAGAACTGATACAATATTCTTTAAGTCCAATGTGGAAAATTTGAGTCGAGGCTGTACAATAACGGGTTTGAGTCTGTAGTGCTACTACTGTTTCATGTGATTGCGGTATTTAGTATTTTGGTCTGTTTTTTCCAGTGTGTGGAATTTTTATATAACACAGGAAATCAAACCTTTCATGCAATGACCTTTTCCAAATATGCTGCATTAATGATTAATAACTTGACCCTTTTTGCAAAGTTAATGAAGATTTAATGTAGCATTTGAATCTTCAAAAAACTTTTACAAGTTTAGGTGGCCTTTTCTAGTCCATGAAGGAAACCTGTATTTGCTATGATACAAATATGTTGAAAATAGAACTTTATATTTCTTCATAATATTTTTTTGCCTTTTTTGTTTTAAAATTGGTAGAGCATTGTTTGCACAAGCATAAAATTAACATACTAATGAGAGTGTTGCATTGTGGGTTTCCTAGACATGTAGTAAATACTTGTAACATAAATGAGAATATTTTCAGTAACTATGAACTTGTTTCAAAGGTCTTTGGTACATTTAAGGAGGGCAATATAGATTTGAAGTCACCTTATTTTTATTAAATTATAAATCTTTTTTAAAAAGGTCAGTATAGTGGCACAGTAACCTTGTACTGATATCAAGTATCTAGCTATTAAGCGATGGCTTTCTTTTCAACTCATTCTTGTCATCCTAAGTGAAATTTGATTGATTTTTATAAGGTTGTATTTTTCTATATATGCAATTTCAAAATACTATTATTGGATAAACTGAAAAATGGAAGTATTGAGTTGATTCTGATATTTAGAATTTTGGAATAAAATATCTCTTAATTAACAGGAATTCTGTTGGGGTTTTTTAATGCCGTTTTTAAAAATGCATTTAATTGACCTGAAAATATTTCATAGTATATGTTTGTAATCCACAGTTATCTACTAAATATGAAAAGGTCACATTTACACAACCTTTACATGCTCAGCTGAAACAGCACATTACCATTGAGTCAAAAAATTTTGTAATCACAAGCAAGAAAGAGCATCTAGTCACAAATTATATTCTGTCACCAGAAAACGGACTTCCCACAAGAATTTTTGTTTATAAAAAATAAATATTTCAGATTTTATAGCTGTCACTTCACTGTAGAAGGTGGTGAGTTCTTGTCTTTTGGTTAGGAAAATTCTCAGAGAGGTGGTGTTTCTTTTTTTTGTTGTATTATTAGACTAATTTTACCTTAGTATTACATTTTTTCTGATTAACAATCATATTTGTGACCGGGGTGACAGTAAATATTTTGTGTCACAATAAAGGCATACATCATACATGTTTTTTATATTGCTAGAATATTTATTTAGAAATAAATGTTGTTTGGAAAATGTACATAAACACCACAGCAATAGTCAAAATATGACTCTTACCATTTGTTCAATACACACTGCAGCTAATACAGGCCTTGTTTTTGTTAAATACGATACCTTCAGTTAGTTATCAACACAGTGATCACTGCATCTGTTTAGCAGTTCCACATTAATGCATTATTGAGAAATTAGTGACAACAGCTGTGTCATTACAGCAACAAGGCAACCGAGTGGTTTTTCAAATTCCCATCTTACGCCATAACCACCTTAAAATGATCCTCCACATCTTGAGGTTACTTACATCAGCACAACTCCACTACCTCCACTTGAGTGATGCTCTCTTACATTTGCATACATGTATGGTATTTTGTTGTATGCTTTTATCATTAGTGAGTTTGTAAATGTTTGTACATTAATACTTTATTACATATTAGTACATTAGGTTTTTTTTAAATGGCTGGTTCAAGTAATTTTAAGAACACAGGAATTGAATAAACTTTTTTTAAAGTACTTGTATGAACATCAATATATTGTCTCATATACGTCAAGAATTAGGGTTAGTGCTGTCAGCAGCCCATCTTCTCACAAGGTATTTTACAATCAATCTATTTTACTGCATCTTTCTGAATAAACCTGAAAGTTTGGTGCTGAATCATTACCTCTCTTGACAGACGTACAGGGCATGCTAAGACTTAAGTTTGCAGGACAGAAATGCACAATACAGACCTTCCATGTGCAAAGCAAGAAAGAGAGTAAAATACTGCATTTCCAGTCTCTAAAATTTCACATATAAACCATGTGTGTCTCTGTGTTTTTCAGTTTTCCAGAATCTGTCTGCATTTACATTTGTGTTATTTGTGTGCATGCTTTTCAGTCACTGACAAAATACCAGATGCCATGTTACATCCCTTCAGTGGTTGATGGCAATGGTTGTAATTTGTTTAAAGTTTGAAGAGTGTGTGAGCAGCCTTTAAAGACTGCAGGAGTTACTGCTGGACATACTCCCTCAAGGAAATACTCAGGTAAAAAACATAATCCTGATTACAATTTTTTTTATTTTTTTTTTTTTCAGAAATGGGTGTTACTCTAATCCCTTCCAAGTAATTTATCTAAAGGCAGTACAAACAATTAATTTCCACACATGCTTTTCCCCATTTGGAGCCATTTTCAATAAAACTTTTATCACACATTTAACAGATTTGTTTCAGAACTTTGTAAAGTAATAATTACGCATATTCACATCATTAACATTAATTTAAATGCTGCAGCTGCCGAGCTGGTTGGTTCAACTATTCTTCCCCATATAAACTTAATTTATATCTTTCTAAAAGCCAAAGTCTAGAAACATTTGGAAATGAACATGTATGTGATCCACGCACTCATGCATCAAATTCATTCACAAAGGAAGGAAATTGCTCAAAGCATGTTGTAGGGATTCCAAAATTAATTCAACTCTGAACAGGCTGTACAGAAGCAGCGTATTCTTCTTTGCAGTGCCCAGATAAAAGGTTGAAATAGGAAGCCGAGTGAGAGGATGTTAACAAGGCAAGTAGGCACTGAACAAATGTTTTCTAAACAAAAGAGAGAGTTCAACAACAAGAAAATCAGTGTTTTGTTTGTTGGTGTTTTGTGTTCTTTTGCTTACATAAAAGAAAGGTCTTGTCAAATTGAAATAAAGTTTTTGTGGCATGAGGTTTTTTTTGGTGCTGATGAAGGAAAGGAAAACTGACAAACTCAAACTATTCTGAAGAAAAGTACTGAAGAGTACCTGCTGATAAGGGTGCACATTTCCTACTGTGGCGTTACTCACAGGCAGCAATAGTTCATAATGCACAGGTGGGTGAGGTCAGTCCGTTCTTCAGGTGCCAACAATCAAGAAATATGATAAAAGTAAATTGTATTTTCTACGCTGGTCCCAGATCTGTTTGAAGTTGTCATTAATGGCAGTGAACCGATTACATTGTACTCTATAGAATGATACTAAATCACAAGGAAAAATATATTAGATTTTTCTTCAGACTTTGAGTGATCTGTTGAAAATACGCACTGTAACCTTGCAGTACCTCCTTTCCGTATGGGAAAATTTCTGCTTCTCTATAGTTTTAAATTCTATTCCTCTCCTTTTTTCTACTGCATTGGAGAAGTTTTTTGAGATCTGAAAACTACAGGCTTTGGTCTAATATGTCATTATGTGTAAAATAAAGTTTTTTATTTGCCTAATCTTCATTTTATGCAAAAGCAAATAAAGCATTTTTATACTTTTTAAAGAAATTTATATTCACTACTTGGACATTGAAAATGTAGCATCATCCAGTTCTGAAAGTCCTTACAGTAAATGGGATGTTTGCTTCACTGAAAGCATAGTGTTGAAATGATCAACACTAGCATGAAATTCACCGTGAGGTGGTCCCAATATGTTCAGCGCTCAACCATGCAGATGGCTGCATGCTGTGGGTCGTGTCTCATTTGTGCTTACCTGCTGTGAAGACCTTTTAGTAATTTTTCCATAATCCCGTCCAAAGTTGTGTCTATACCTGCATTAATGGGTATCCTTAATTCTGAAGAATGTGTAATGTTTGCTATCAGGACCGTCAATGTGACTAAATCTGTGAAAATGGCAAAGCTATGCCTGTGTGTAGACCAAAGCTTTAGGAGATGCTTCTAGTATATGGGGTTGGTCAAAAAGTAATTGCATTTTTTTCTAGGTAAATGAAAGGCAAATTTTTCATGGGAAACAACAACTGTATTAAACGACACAGTGTCCATTTTGTTCAATTACCTTTTTCCATCTTTCAGGCAACTTCATGATTCAACACTCAAAAAAGTTCTTCCCTTTTTCAGCAAAAAAAAACAGTTCCAAGAACCATTTGATATCCTTATCAGCAGTTGACGGTTTTACCGTGCAAGGTGTTTTGTAAAGAATGAAACAAATGTTAGTCTGATGGTGCCCCGTCGGGCAAATTTGGGGAATGTGGTAACACATCCCAGCCAAGCTGTAACAACTTTTGACAAGTGACCAAACTTGTATGTGGTCTGGTGTTATCACGGTGAAACAGAACACCTTTGCGATTCACCAATTTTGGATGCTTCTGTTTGATGGCATCGTTTAGTTCATCCAGCTGATGACAGGACATGTCTGAATTAATGGTCTGGTTCCTTGGAAGCAATGTAAAATACACAATGCCTTTGAAATCCCACCAGACTGACAGCATCACCTTCTTTGGTGGATATCCACTTTTGGAGTGCTTTGAGCTGGTTCATCACGCTTGCTCCACCACCTTTCGTACGTTATTGTTGTAGACGATCCATTTGTCATTGCCTGTTATCATACGTTTCAAAAAGGGATCGTTTTCTTCACCATACACATCACATAGTTTTTTATGAGCATGCACAGCGTTTTTTCCTTTTTGGGAGTAGTACAGCAAAATAGGACGAAAATGTTCCTTTTGATTGTCCATTTTGAAATGGACACCAAATAAAGCAATAATTGTTAACAAAGTTGTTCACTTTCTTTTTCTAAAACAAGCTTGAACTGTCAGCTGTCAAGATACATAATGAGTCTGTGGCTTAAAATAAAGTTAGTTACATTTAGTTACAGTTACTCCCTGGAAGTGTTCAAGGGCAGGTTGGAAGGGGCTTTGAGCAACCTTGTCTAGTGAGAGGGGTCCCTGCCTATGGCAAAAGTTCAGTTAAATGATCTTTAAGGTCCCTCCCAACTCTAGCCATTCTATGATTTCAAGACATGTATGTCTATCTTTAAAAAAAAAATCACAATTACTTTTTTGGCCAACCCAATAGCTATGATGACTCTCATAATCATTGCCATTTACCAGGGCCTGAGTGAAGGGGTTGCCAAAGGCGCTGTAATACTCTCGGTTAACGTTAAAGTTGCTTTAAGTGCTGCCCGTTTGGCGGGCTGAAATAAGGATTTCCTCGGTAACTCAACCTAATTCCACGGCACCGGCAAACCCCGCAGCAGCAGGAGGCCCCGCGCCGTCCTCTTACCGGCCCGGTCCCACTTCACCTCTGCCAGGCAGGCGCGCCGGGCGCGGGGCGCGCGGCACACCTCTACC
>NW_010168875.1:0-15839 GCF_000695765.1 Mesitornis unicolor
TCAAGGTTCCTTCCAACTCCTGATATTCTGTAATATTCTGTGATTCTGTGAAAATCTTGTTGAGTTGAACAAGACTGTTAACTGTGAGGCAAACATTATAAATCAAACATTCACCTAAGAGCTGAGGTTTTTCAATTCGGATAGCTCTTTTAGAAGACCTACACCCCATCATGTCCAATTTACAGAGCCTCTGCTTTAGGATAAAGGGGCTCTGCTGCTCCTGTTCAGGAGTCCTCAGGCTCTTGCATACTCTCCTGTTTCTCAGCCAGGATCTGCACTCACTCCAAGACCCACATCTTAACAAACACTACAGCTATAATTATAAATTAAAAAATTCTGACTAGCCGTATTACTGTCAACAGCATTTGCTTTTCTCAAAAATTAAGCCAAGTTATCTAACCTAAATGGCATTTGGTCTCCTTAGTGTGTATGCTAAAATTAGAAAAACCTACTTGCTGCCCTAATACTGTGCTCAGCATGACGCAGGTAATACAAACAGAGCTGGATTTCCACCTCTTTCACAGACTGCTCCTATAAATTCAAATTAAAAAACTGAGCTGACAAATCCATTTTCTTAAGACAAAGTTAACTTTGTTAACTTTGGACACCAAAAGCCAGATCCTTAAAGAAATCCAGGCACCTAATTCTCATTGATTTCAGACAGAACAGAGAAAGTTTGTTGCAATAAAGATTTTGCATTAAATTCTAGTAATTTGTAATGCTAATAAGTAAAATAAGTTAATTTCTTACTTATTTAGCTATGCCTTCACATATAACCACACATACAAGCATTAAATAACAGTATTTATACATAGAACAAGTTAAATACATGAATACAACACGTTACCCTGGAGTTATTGATATCAGGTGATTTTCTAGTGCTGATAATTATTTTGCATCTATTTGGCATGCGCAGTGCTGCAGCGGCTTCAACCATTCACCCGTCTGCTGACACACAGGAGAAGGTCTCCATGCCTATCATCCTCTGCCAGCTTTTCTAACCACTTTAATACATTAATTCTTGAGGATGTTTTAGTTCATTTACATAAACGCATCCTCCCCTCCTATTATGTTATTACATGCATTAGATTATTGTTTTATAAAGCATTAGTGGGGATTATTAGTAGCCAGCAGATATCAGAGAACGCACTGTCTTTGCCATGCAGTCCAGAAAAAGAGTCTATGAGCACCCTGTTTCTGTGGTCTCCTTACACAAATCTAGAAATACAGCAAGTAGCTGTTTTTTCACCCAAGGCATGAGACCAGCTATACAGAGGAGGGTCTCAAAGTGGATAACATCTGCGTCTCTTTTCTCTGATATAGATGGGAAGAAAACATTTATCAATTGAGGCGTTTGGGTAGACTAAAATGAGCCAGCAGAGCGCAATTGTAAAAACTGGAACAATTAGGACGATTATAACATGGAGTGGGGGGAACAATAACTGGTAAAATAGGTTGCTTATATTCGTTTGATTGTCAGAGCTTACCGTTACATACTGACTGTGTGATTAGGAGATGTGCTGCTCAGCCCAGTGCAGACTGGCAGGACCATGCTCTTGACTTTGCATTCGGTATTTGGAGAAAGCCCAAGCTAAAGCTGTTAAACTCAAAGGTTGTGTTACAAAGCACAAAACTGAGGTTTCTCATTCTGTGTGCTTATAGATGAGGATGTTCCCTGCAGGAATCCTATCTTTGTTCTTCTTGTCTTTGAGGGCTCTGAGTTCAAGGACCAGATTTCAAGTAAATATAAAGCAGTTTCATTTATTTCCTCACCCAAAATCCCCCCAGGTTTGCAACATTTGGATTTATCTAGCTGTTCGGGTCACTTCCGTATTTATTGTTTCATGTTACAAGCATAAAACTAGTATAAACAATGTGAAGTAAGATATTTTACTTAATTCAGTATAATTTGCACGCTATCAATGTCCTTGTTGTTACTGTCAGCATTCACAGAGACTGTCTTCTGTGTCCATTTGCAGTTCCTCTGCTTGCTTCCTCAAAGAGAAATCTTTAAGGATCACACAATTTTCCAATATCAATATTTAAAAAAAAATAAATCTGAACATCCTACTGAGGATATTCTGATTTCTGTAGATTACTACAATTTCCTTACTTCTTCCCCTTTCCGCAGGGTTAAAAGATAAACACGAATACAGTGGCTACACCGATCTGTCCGTTTCTTCTCTTTCTAAAAGTAGCACCCAGGAGATAGGAACAAATGAATATTGGACTTCATATGGGGACAGGATACCTCTTGGGCTTTTTAAGCCTTTAAAAATTATTTAGCAATGGTGACAGATGCAAGACTGACATCTCAATACAATGAAACCCTCGATTTATCCATGCTACCAGCAAGGCTCCAGTTATTGCACAATTCTATAGCACTGAAGTTTGTTACTGAATTAATTCTTTCCTATAGAATAGTGATTAATAATCGCAGCTCCTGTTTAAAACAGATGTTTCTAGCCACACAATGACAAAGATCAACTTCAATACGTGAACAGAGTATAAATAACATCTTCCTGAATCTGCAGAACAACCTGAACAAAGTTAATGGAGAGGCCTGCTTCCCCCTAATCATCTGGAAGTCTGGAACTGAAAGATAAGTTAAAGTGTCGCCCTCAGTAATTATTTCTATACAGAGAATTTCAGCAGAAGCATCCAGCTTTTGTCCTTAACCTCCCATCCAAAGCTGTCCATGTGGTGGGAAAAGGAATAAAAAATTAATATCCCAGAGGAATTAATTCTCATTATGAAATACTGTCATACTTAACTAACTTAACTGCCTTTTTAACTTTAATTAAGCTACTGTAGAATACCCTGTTTCTTATGTTACATTAGCAAACTTGGTATAAAACATAGGTCGACCTTGCTAAAAGTGTTAGTGTCCTAAAGGCATGTCCACCAAGGTCCTGCATATACATCCTACAGCAGATTACCCCTTCACCAATCAGCCGCAGTCTTGATCTGGTTCTGGTAGGAATTACGCTCACTACCTTTCTGTTATTGCCAGAGAGAACTCTAAAAACCAAGGGATGAAAAGATATTAGTAACGCTCCCCCTCTCAGCTGAGCCTGGTGACTTTGACACTGGCATCAGCCACTTAGTGAGAACAAACCCATCAGTTACTTTATAGGTGTCCTCTTTATGAGGATGAAATGAATTGCAGTGTCTACCTCTGACATGTAGTTGGAGATTCACATTATTCTGCTTGCCCCAACAGAGTAGCAATACGGCATGGATGCCTACCCCATAGTTTGTGAATCCTGTGTTTTGTATCTATGACTTCTGCGCATCAGACCTCAAAGAGGAAGCATGTCTACGTGAAATAGCTATACACTTGGACGTCTTCAGACTTGCAAGTGAAATATATCTGTTTAGAAGTGCAAAGCCTTCACCAAGGAGTAGAGTAGAGTAGAGGCTTGCTAGGGGAACTGGAGAACTGCAGTTGGCTCTGTGGAGGCAGCCTTATATAGCCAAGAGTTCTTATTAACCTGTGAGGACAGTCTTCCTTGAGCTGCACTCCTCAGAAATGAGGTGACCAGCCTCTGGGATGAAACTCCTGTGAGCAGAAAATAAAACCACCAAAACCTGTTGGCTTGAAACGCCTGATCCAGACAAAATTAAAAGCACCACGCATTCAGGTTTAGGTGTTAAAATAATTTAATTGTGCTTTCCCACAGCAAGAATTAATAGGAATAAAGGATAGGATACAAAAGTAAGAGGAGTAAAGGAGCTAAGAAAGACAGAAGATAAACTATAAAGTCAGACATGGCTGATAAGCTTGGCCCATACATATGCCTTCCCTTGCCTTGTGAACAGAGATCAGACCATTCAGTATCTGAAACTAGGATACTATGCTAATAGCTGTGAGTATAACATTTTATGTGGGTTTCCAGGTCATTATGGACATCAAAGTCTTTTGCTGTAGTAACACAATTCCCACTGAGGTCACCTCACTGGGAAGAGACTCAGATATTATTTAACCTAAGAAACATGCCATCTCTTTCACATACTATTTACTGTGTGAGTCGGGCTATGCACAATGAAGCCTGCAAAGGGCATAAGCCCACAGGCCAGCTCCTGGCTAAATCCTTTCCCACAGCTGCATGAAATGAAGTCATTTCAGTGCAATCAGCAATGAGTCCGATCCCACACTGGTGCAATATTCAGAAAATGTCCTTTTTAGTGCACAGTGTGAGACAGATCTGTTGCCATTGACCTTAATACTACTGATTACTATACAGTTTGTTGCGTAAGCAGTTTGTAGGTGAGCAAGTCAGAAGCATATCCTCTGAATAAAGACAACACTATGTCAATATATAATTATTTTAAGCTTACATTAACAACACAAAAATAAACAAGTTAAAACTAAACTAGTTAAACCAGTAGAAATTGCACCGCGTGAAGCCCTTTTTCACTTCTGTTCTAATGCAAAAATTCTCTGCAGAATGATCTTGCAAGCAAAGACTGCAGAATCATGTAAGGAACAAGGAACAGTTGGAGTTTGCATATATAATCTTACCTTTGTCATCTCCTAGCCTTTATGACAACATAATTTTTTTTCCTAAGAGTTTTCAGTCCTTCAAAGAGTTCTGACCAGGCTTAATTTCAGTCCACGGATCAATACCTATGCCTTTGCTGGGACTGCTGCCTCTAAGAATGTTTTATTCTCAAAGCCAAAAATTTTGCACCAGCACATGAGCAGATGAATTTCATCATAAGACAGTGCTGAATTAAATAGGTGTAAGTAATCTCGCAAGAAAAAAGAAAAACATCACAGATTACTCTCACAGGGTTTAATTTGTGTCCAGAAAATCAGCAATCCAACATAACCTAAATGGGGAGTGCCACTATCTGTTCGCTGAAAACACAAATGGTTAAGGACCTTGAAAAGTAGTGCTTGCAGAGGTCACCTCACTGATCTGTTATCAAAGCTTGCATAATTAAGTGGATGACACAGCCATTAACTTGCATATGGGTTTGTATATGTCAAAGCAGACCAGCTTAATCTAAAGGTGAATTCAATAATGTCATGCTGAATTGCAGTCCAAAAAAGCCTGCAAAAGCCTATGATTAAGGGTCAGCACATCTGGTTTCTGATTTGATGTCAGCTGCTAACCTTTCTTTGACCTTATCCCCTGCAGACCTTCTAACTGACTATCACTCAGGATATTTTACAGTCTCATCTTGCTGACTCTTACTGTGCAGCAAGAAATATCATGTAGCTTCACCTTTGCTAAGTTAATTTAAAAACCTCTCCGGTGCACCTGGAAAATGAACATTTTATTTTAATTTCCTAAACCTGCAGTAAATTGTCATCTCACATTGGGAGGACATGAATGGAAATTACAGGAAAGCTTATTTTTCCTTTCAAAATAACCATTCCATCCATTAGCCAGTGTGATCTCTGGAATTTGTATGCTTCTCATAACAGCACTGGTGACAAAAATTTATACATCCTTAATGTAGCTATGTGAAACAAACAGCAGAAAGTTTTGCTTATGCTGTATGAGAAATCATGCACGCTGTAAGAGATTTCCTACTTTTCTGACTTTTATTGTTCTTCTGTTTATTCATTTCCCTGTATTTGGCAGGTTAGTGTCCCATTTCTGCTGTTGATAGACTGAGGCTTGTTTATGCTCTTGAGTAGGGCAGTCCAAGCCTGCCAAAAACAAGGACAGAGGCGGTTGAAAGGCTGTATCATTCTGCATAAAAAAAAGAAAATAAAAAATCTTTCTCAACTTGGCTTTCCATTTGCATCAGAAAACAATCTGTTCATTAGAAACAGTTTGTAATCTTAAATGTTTCTCTAAGCTCCATACCAACTGATGCTCGTTACAAAACAAACAAAAATTACAATTTACCGGAGCGAAATGTAGATAATTGTGCTAGTACACCAAGTTATAGCATTTCCGAGTATACAAAAAGAAGGAAATGAATTCTCTGAACACTGATCTGCAGTAGCACACTTTTCTTAGTAAGAGTAAATGAACAAATTTTTAGCGCAATAAGTTCCCCAAAGCGCTACAAGGATTTAATCCATAGTAGAAAAAGATACATGGAGAATTTGATATTTTAGGAATACTGATCAGTTAGAACACACCTTGGAATTGGTTTTGTTTGTTGTGGGGAGAGAGGGTTCCGGTGCTTTTGGGTTTTTGGGAGGGTGTTTTTGGTGTGGGTTTGTTTGGTTTTTTTTGAGACTGATGTGCAGGAAAAAACAGTGACACCATTTCAAATAATACGCTAGCATTCATACATTTTAAAATCTATTTAGATTTGTAAAAGCCTCAAAACGTAGCTATCCAATACTTGAGTTGTTATATGCATTAAAATACATAAAAGATACTTCTTTTAGAATTTTACCAGTTACCAGCAATTCCCACTTGTTTCACCTTTTCTGCCACATTTAGGGAAAATGAGGTTTAATTATGGAAGCTAGCAGTTGTTGCAGCTCCATAATACATACAAATAATACATAAAAAGACTGTGAGCCCTTTTGGGCTTACTATTTTAATGAAGCAGTATCACAGTCCCGGCTCGTTCCACCATTTCCACTGTACGTATCAGCAGTAAATCTAATCAACTACATGCTGCATCGCTGAATAACAGACAGAACCTATTGGGGTGTTGCTGAAACCAATGTGAATTCAGAGCTATACCATCCACAGCAGGAAGTGCAAGTCCTGAGCAAGGACTGGGCTCGTTGTCTGCATCGTGGCCATTCCAAAGCATCAAGTAAATAAGTATCAAGCAAATAAACTTAAGAAAATAAAGTTCAAAAACTCAGTTATCAATGACTAAACACAGCTCTCAAACTTATCAAGTATATGCCTGCAAAGCCTGATAGTCTTTTCTCTTTATTACTCTTAGCCAGAAAGCAAACCTCCTCTATCCCTAAAAGTCCACCTGGTTCTCAAAACAGGGCTTACACCACCCATGCTGCCATTCCACAGTAGAGCAAATTTAGCCCCACTTCACAGTCACTTCTGCTAGATCATAACTACCACCCAATCCATCTGGCTCTCGCTAGCAAAGCCTGCCCCATTAGTAAGTAAAAGGATTTTTCATACATGGCAGAGAGAAGACGACATTTGCTGAATGTCATGCTGTCACTGACTCCTATGTCCACCTCAGTAATGCAAGCCTCCTATAAGCATCAGTAACTGAGTATGCACAAAATACACATTTTACTTGCTGCCCATGCAGGCTCTGGTTGGCACGTAGAGCAGTCTCATTCTGTTTGTGTGAAAGTTTCATATTTTTCCCCATTATGAGTCCCCACAGACCAGACTGATAGTAGACCCAGCTGTCCTTTATAATTACATTTTAATGACTTAGGATGGTTGTTTGCATTTTGGCAACTTGTTTAATAGTGATGACATTTAAATTGTCACAACTAGGCTTCAAAGTTATCAATTTATTAGATGATCAGGAAACTTCACACCTATGGTGGTGCAGTTCTTTGGCTGCAAACTCAGTAATCCATCAGCACACTGATTTATATAATGAAGGTTATTTCATAGAGCTATGCTTTAGTTAATTCAGCCCTGAAAGGTATTAACTTGCACAAATTAAAAAGGTTCTGTTTACTTATTTATTATTACTTTAGATTGACAGATAATAAAAAACATACAGATTGTGTTTTGTCTTCTGTTGCTTTCTTCATCTCAGTATATTGACTTTTTTGTGCACACATCCACTTATTTCTTCTCCTTCTGCAAATGAACCTGGGATTTGCAGAATCACGTATGATTCCTTCAGAGAAACACTTCTCTGATACACCATTAAAAGCACTCAAATACTGCATAGAATTTTTTTGCTAAGTATTTCAACACCACCACCACCCAATGCTGCATCAAAACAGGTATTCAACCTCTTATATAAATGCAGAAGTAACGAAGAACAGAAAAACTAACCCTGCTTTCCTGTTCTGAATATCAGATTCAATCACAATACTGTCACAGCTCCCCCGCATCTTCCCTACATACTACTTGTTCACCTCTCTTCCTCACTGTTTCCCATTTCTAACCTAATGGTTTCAAGCCTCTCTAAAGTCTCCTACCCATCTCTGATCTGCCGTCTGGAGAAGACACGAGCACATGGTACAGTCAGGTAAAGCTGTATGAGCTTACTCACAAATCCACGAACGCACAGCCCCCCAGCGGCAAGAGGGCATGACTGAAAACCAATCAGTGCTGACAGACCTGTCAGACAAACTTGGTATCTTTTGCCATGACTCTAGTACACAATCTCAGCTCTGGGATTTGCATGCACACCCCTGGCCGTTCCCATCACATGGCACAGAGTAGCTCCCCTCACCAAAAAGACTGACCACGAGTGGCAGCTGCAGGAGGAGGTGGACTTGCAGCCTGTGAGCAGCCCACCCTTCTGGCAGATTCAGACCGAAACTGGTCAATTGATTCAGAAGTTACTGGGGGAGGCCAGCTTGTCAGTAAAATTGCCACACATTTTTTCAGGAAATCAATTAAAACATGCTCGTATATGTGGTTGATGATCAATATCAACATGGATATGGTAGTCATCACTGAGAGAAGCAGCCCTGGCAGGGGCAGGAGGGAGACTGCTGCTCACTGCCAAGTCCCCAATGTCACAAATGCCACTACTAAAGGCACCATGCACACACAACCTAACATCTTGTGAGCTCTCACCTACGCCAGGGACTTGGCCCAGTGCAGAACCTGCTGTATAAACTTTCCTCTGAGAAAGAACTGGCTTTAATATACTAACAGAGAAAAAAATATCTAATGAACATACTTCTCTGTACATTTTTTTACTGGCTTTTCCTCCTTATCACTGGCATAACCTTCAAGCAAGCAATCATTAAGTAAACAGATATCAAAGAAAAGTCATTTCAAGTACAGATTTCTTCCACTAAATTCCCTAGAGTGCCCACTCTGTAGCCCTTGGGCAAAATCCAGCATGAATTTATCTCAAGAATAAGCCAATGCTCATTAATCAAGCAAAGGCCTGGCTGAAATCTTCATAAGTGGCTGTGCAGAATGCTGAGTCACCTTGTTGTAACTGACCTAGGTACTCTGTGATGCCAAAAGCCAAAAAGCTGCCAGACACTATTATTTTACAGATGGAAAGCAAGTAAAAAGAACAGGGAAAGTAATTAAAAAAAATATTTCTCAAGCTCATTGGACACAGATCAAAATTAAAACACAGAATGAATAATCTAAATAAGTGTGACAGGTAGCAGAAATACATCTTCCTCAGCTGCTGAAAGAAAAAGCTGCAAATAGACTCTCACAAGTTTCAAGGAGGGCAGGAAAAGGTCCCCAGGGCAATACCCATGGGAATTCTTTGACTCTGGGAAGCGGGAGGGTTCATCTCACTAATGGCTGAAAAACTCACCTGGAAGATCCCCAGAAACCGGATCAAATCCTAGAAAGTTTGCATAAACACCCATGCAGACGGCCAAGCGTTATCTTTGTGCCTTTGCCGGGCATATTGCAAGCTGCCCCGACCGCTGCTTTGTTGCAGAGGGGGCCTTTGAAGTGTGAGGTTCTGGCTGTGGAGACGGGTTGTGGGACAGGACAGCCCGGGGCTGTATTACTTGCTCTAGCTGGGAGCTGTAATGGCTCCTCACACACGTGTAGAGGATGGTGTGAATCTTGCCTACTCCAGCCCCACCCAGCCCCTGGAAACAGCCCCATCCTGATCCCAAGCCCCTAGCCTTTTGTTTAAAGGAGATCAGGATTGACAGGCAATCATCTCCAGGAGAGTGGAAAATAAACTAAAGTAGTAGGACAGCAACCTGTTGCAGCCGTTTGCAGTGACTGCACCATGGCAGGCCACGGCATATCCTCAGCTGCATGTCACGAGAGGCAGACACAGAACTACAACATGGGGCATTTCCCACTGCTACTTCAGGTATGAAAGGGGTCTTCTGTGTTTGCTGGTGCCACCAACAAGAGGTAGGTACTATGCCTTGTCTACACACTTCTGTCTGTCCTAAGGAGACCATTATGTACTACTACAAAAGCAGGTGAAACTTGCTATTTGAAACCAAGCTAAAGACTGATGCTTGTTTCCTATACATACATAAGGAAAAGAATCATCCCCAGCAGACTCACCAGTTATTACCACTCAGTTGGTATGCACAACTTCCAGTATGCTCTAAAATTAATCAACAAAAATGGCCCTCTATTTTTAAACTTTGAAGTCCGCTGTTTCTATTCAGATCTGAATAAAACCTTATGCACCTGAAAGTTTGTCTACATTCTCTATCTATACTAGCTAATCAAATAAAATATATTTTCCAGAAAATTCTGATTTGCCAGGTTAGAGTGAAGTTTCTCCTGAATTGAATCTGAGTAACACTTTAGTTTGATTACAAACCATACTTTACTTTCTATGCTAAAATGCTGAAATGCGTTATAAAGCCTGTTTGATCTTAATTTCATTTACTTCTCTCCTTTCTACAGCAGCTTTGTAATTTCTACTAAAAGTTTCAAACAGAACCTATAATGAAGAAAATTAAACCAATGTTTTTTGACAGAGCTTACCAATTTTGAATTGCCACTTTCAGATTCACTCTCCTGAACAGCGTATTTGCCCCTTTCTCAGTATACAACAACCAATGTGAAGCAGGCCTAGTCCCAAGGTACCCGAGTAAGAGGCCAGGAAGGTTCAGGGGTGGCAGCTGGGTCCAACCAAGGGCCCAGATCCTAGGGCAGCCCACGGCGATGAGGCAGGTCAGAGGCAGAGTGAGGAAGTCAGGACTAGACACATTTCCAGGATGGCCAGACCAAGCTCAGCACGGTCCACAGCCAGGGCAAGGCTGCTGTAGAGCTGGAGACCAACACTGCCACAGCCATGCTCAGGAAGGGAACACAGGCCTGGGGCTGACCTTAAATGGGGCTCCTGGGGCCAGGGGCAGGGGATGTGGGTAGGGGGCCTAAGTGAGGCTAGTCAGGGCAATCAAGGCTTATCAGTCCACTCTGGGCTGTGACAGGCGCCTTTGGCTGAGTGCCTAGGTGTCTAGGCTGAGTTCTGTTAAATAAAACTTCACATGTAAAAGACAGCTTTAGAAAGCCCACTAAGTTAAAAACAACAACAACAAAAAGAAAAACAATCAAGTCTCACTTCAATGTTATGAGTTCTGGGTCATACTATGCCTTCTCACTGCTTCAGGGATTCAAACCTCCGATGGAAATACAGCTTCTTTCATTGTATGAAAACAGAAATAAAGACTGAATTGTGAAGTAAAATTTTAGGACCAGTCTTCCACTGGTATGAGCCTCTCTTCCAAATGCTTCCCCACCCCTTCCTCTGCTCCTCAGCCTTTCTGCGGGGGACATGAGTTGTGTTGATGAGCATAAACATTGTAGAACCAAGGTCAGCATAAAAAGACAAAACGCCAAATTATACTTTTATATCCATGAGAAAATATAGAACAAGAAAAGACTACTAGAAAAAGGCTTAAAGTAATTTCTGGAAAATTCCTCCACTATCTTTGACAAATCCTTCTTTACAAGGAGTGCTGGCTAAAGCCCTTCAGTATTGCCTGCAGATTAGCCTGAGTTTGAGAGCTCGTAACCTGGGAATACCACAAATCGACATTTCATCTCTCTGTGGGTCCACATTGCTTCCACTGAGCTGGCATCCTGCAGGCCAGTGGAACACACAAAGATGTCGCTAGATTACTGATACATCCTCGCTATAAGGCTGTTAAAATTTACTTAAAAATTGGATCAAAACCTATGTGTCCATAAAGGAAAACATTATGTGAATGCTTTATAGAAATGAGAAATAATCACAAAATTTTCACAGCTACAGTACTAACAAAAATTCCCTGCCAGCAGCAGCATATACTTTAGCTTCATGATTTGTATGAACTGGATGATGAGATACAAATTATATTGCCACTGAAAAAAGTACTATATTCAACAGAATATTTTCTGCCTGTAGTATTATTATGGTTGACAACTTTCAGACTGTTGTAGCAATGATTATTTAACGTTTCCATGGTCAAGCAAAATTAAAGAAATGTTAGCATATCCATATTTTAAAAACCATTTTAGATGACAGAAGGTTACTTTCTTCTCATTCCATAACCAATAACTTTTTGCATTATAGTTTGTTTTCACCGGTGATCTCAAATTATATTCTCTTTGATTTTGGTATCTTTTTCTGAAAGCACTTTAGTTGCACAGACAGATTGCCCAGCACCATCTTCTTGGCATATTTCACACATTCATTTCCTTAACAATACCTTTTGGTCTACTCTGTTCTCTTCTGGTCACATACAACAGCTTAGGCTTTTGAGGATGAAAATGCTTTGGTTAGCTGAAGTCCCTCAATGCAATGGGGAAGTATCTGGATAAGCAGGAGGTGACTAGATGATCAAAGGCCCCTTTGGCTGTAAGTGTTCTGAAGCTTTTTTGATGTCAGTCCGTTTATTCTGGCCCACGTTCAGACCAAGACACTCTTTTATTTTCCACCAGATGTTTCTTCTGTTCCTTCTGGCAGATGACATGAGCAGAACAAGAACCTCCAGGATATATTCCTTTTTATCTCTGTAAGCTGGAGAGAAAGCATCTACATTTTTCATTCCACTTGTCCATACTGTATTATAAAGCTATAGTGTTGGTGATGATGGCAGCTGAACTGGAGAAAATACACCACCAGCTAAGGAAAAGTTACTATGGCTGGGCTACATAGCAAAGACAAAGTTCATGTCAGATCAAACACCCGAAAAGAGTAAGCCCTGAATTAATACAAAACATTTGTTATCAGATCATACTTCCGTGTGTCTCTCTCAGAAGGGCTTGCCTCCACAGTTTCTAAAGCGTTGCATTATTTTCAGAACCAGAAAGGTAGCAGTGGTACACTAGCTGTATATAAACTAATAACATGTTTATACCAATCCTTTAATCATCTGTATTTGGTAATTTTCTGACAGACTCATAATACTCCATGTATCAAATTCTGGGTTACTGCTTCTCTCTTCTTTGACCATGTATAAACACTGTCACATACTGACAGTCTAGGAAAGTCAGTTCCTTTACCATAACTATGCTGTGACATTCTTCTTACATGCATAGGCTAGTCCTAACTAGTTCTTTCAAGATTAACATAAACAGTGTTTCAAATACGCTATCAGATTCCCAGAATTAATTAAAAAAATATCCTTCAGATATGGATTTGATTTGCATCCATGCATTATTCCTTCCCAATTATTTCATGTTGAAAAGCCTCAGTATGAATCTCAAAAAAATGAGTTTCCTGAGACCTGCTCTACTGCTCCTAAAACCAGTTTAAACCTTGTGCTATTAAGCAAAGACCTCAATGTCACTTTTGCATTATGGGTCAACATATGACTAAGATGTATGTTTACACTGATAATAGCTGTATTACAAATATTTACATGGATTACATAGTTAGCAGTAAGGCGTAAGCAGGGCTAACCATATGCGTCATTCCTGTGCTAAGTGTATATGGGCTATGAAAATGATGGTTTTGTTTACTTCTTATTTTCTTTCTAAGTATTGAATTCTCTTTCTGATCAAGTCAGCCATAACTAGAAAACAGAACCTATACTGTTAATAGTCACTTAAATGGAAAGGGATATTGTCTTACATGAACTCAACTAATCTTTCATGTGCCAGCCAGCCCTTAAGCCGAACTAAACTGCTATTCTCGCTCAAGAACATCTTTCATGAGGAAAGCTGGGTAATCGCACATACGGGACATGCATGATCAAGGCTAAAGAAATAAATTTAATCAACTTTTCAATCTTTCCATTAGAAAAGTTATAGTTTGTGAACAGTATTTCTTATTTTATTCCATTTTATTGATAAGAAAAATGAACATTCAGACAAAAAGGTAAAAGAAATCCATAAGGTAAATGGTGGTGTCAAATTAAAAAAAGAGAGCAACAGATGAGTTTTTATTTTATAACCAGCTCTTTGTGTTATATATAAAATAATCCGGAAGATCTGGGGTTTTTTAGCAAAATTGGTGTAGAGTAAGAAAAAAACTTAATCAGTACTTAATGGGTATCAAATCCCACACTTGGGTAAAAAGTACAAGAACAGTGTTTTTTTTAAATCTACCTACAAATGTGGCCCATTAGTTACAGCATCTGAACACGTAATTCATTTACTTAGCCTCCCACTGTTCCTGTGATTTCTGTCATATCCATAATGACCTGAAAAGACAGAATATTAATAAATCGTTGCTCAGGTTGACCCAGGAAGTGAGCTGGGAATTAAATCCAGATCTTCTAGGTCCCAGAAGAGAACCATAACCTCAGAACTTGTACATCCCGTAATAAGAACTGGACCTACACTCAGGCAGTAAATACCGCATAGTTCAGAATCATGGACTGGAATTACGATTGTATGAAAATGGAGTATGCTATTACAGAAAACTGTGCCAACTATAGAAAGCCTGGTGTATGTTAGAAAATCTGTCAGTCTAGGCATTTATAACTCCCACATCCTGTGATTTCTATGAATTATTATGATTAGCATTAATTGAGCTAATGGATCTAAATGTGCCAAAACTAAGGAGCTTAAGATAACTTGTCTAAATGGTGGCACACACTGAATCTGCCCTCCTCCTTTGGCTTCTGTTCTTTCTTGGAAGAGAAGACTATGCTGAAGTTGCTTGTTTTGGCAGTCTGCTCCTTTAACCTGATCTCCACTCGATTTCTAGGAATTCAGCCCCTTTCATGACTGCCAGTCTGCTGAGCTGTGTGCTGTTTTTGGAAGGGCAGAATACAATTTTCTTATCAATTCTATGACACACTTGTATGAATTGCCAAAATGTTCTATGAAATCTAAGTGTCGCACAAATGATGGCAAACTAGGGGTATTTACACGTAGCTTTCGCTATGGGTTTTGTATAATTCATTTCTAGTCACATATTTGCACCATCAGCTTGCCAGCATTTCTATTATACCCTATTAAGCATATATAATTTGCTCAGTGTATTATTCCCTACTTAATACTAGTAACAAAGCTACCAGTCTAGATAGCTGTATCAAATTCGGGGAATGCTTAATACCAGTGACTGCTACTCTACACAAGTGAAACTGATGTGTTCATCTAACTGCCTTTAATGCTGGGAAAAAAATAAAATGGTAAAACTACTAAACTTACAGAACTAGCTCCTGTTTTGCATGTACAGCAAGACATTTTCAAAAGGAACCTAATTATGCATTTTAATGCTAGGTAGTATCAGTAACTGGTATTTTCACAGACGCTAGTGAAATAAACAGTTCAAAACCTTCCAACTGCGAAGTGGGGCACCTTTTATCCCCTGGAGCAGGTATTTCACCGGAACGCACACGCTGAGGGGTTTTATTTGGGATCCAGTGTACTCCTTGCCAGCTCTTAAAACACCCCCTTATCTTCGCTAATTTGTATTCACCTCAGCACCTCCCTCCACAGCCTGCAGTGCAAGCACACCTAACAGGAGGCACTCGCCCGCTCCTCAGTAGTTTCCCCAGCTCCTGGCCGAAACCCGTCTAAGAAACACAATAACCAGGTCAGAACATGGCGCTGCGCGACCCGAGCCGTGTGCCGGCCTCCCTCGGCCGGCCGCCCCAGGGCCGCGCTATACTCTGGGCCCAGCTACTCTGCGTTGATGTCAAGGCCCCCTCACAGCGACAACTCCCTCAGCGCCACCATCACCCCGCGCCCATCTCCTCAGCGGGCAGCGGCCGCAGCTGCCTGGGCGACTCCCGGCGCACGCGCAGTCTCCCGCGGCATGGGGTGGGGGCCGGGTCACGTGGTGCGGAGCGAAGGCCTGGGTGGCTGCTGCGCGCGCCGGAGGACGTGAGTGCTGAGGCGGGCAGG
>NW_010168876.1:0-6224 GCF_000695765.1 Mesitornis unicolor
CTTGTCATAGGGAACTTGCTTCTGAAGGGAATAGGAGGTCCTATACACAGACCAGACCACACCTTAAGGAAGTCTGCTACCTCCCAGGAGCGAGGGTTAAGGATGTACAAGAAAAACTCTACCTTAGTTCAGCCCTCAGGCCCTCGTTAAGGATCTTTCAGGTAGGCAGTGATGAAATGCCATCAAGTATTTTGAGGGCAATGAATAGAGGCTTCAAAGCCTTGGGATGTCTGGTTAAGAAATCGAGAACACAAGCAGTGACCACCCCCATCCCACCAGCTGCAGGGAATTATGAGAGGATAAACAGGAAGAACCAGCAAATCAATGCCTGGCTCTGAAACTAGTGTCAAAGGTAGGACTTGGGTTCTCTAATCGTGGGTCAATTTACAATTTACCAAGTTTGCTGGCAACTGATGGGGCACATCTGTCTTAAACAGGGAAAAGGAAGCTGGGTCAAGTGTTAGCAGGGCTCACAGAAAGACCTTTAAGCTACCTTTGAAGGGGGAAGGGAATACAACAGAACTGACTAGAGATGGGCCTGTGGGTGAAAGGCTGGCGTTTATGGGATGGTGCACTAGTGAGACTCTTTGGACTACTGTCTCAGTGGAGGCAGGGGATGGAGTTCTATATAGCAACAAAGATGCAAGGGTTACTGATGGGTTAGTGACCATGGGAACTCCTGAAAATGGCCTGTTAGAAACTAGAACTTCTCCCTGAAAAAAGGTGGCAGGCCTTTAACCCAAGTGAAGTGCATCTACATTAGTACATGCAGCAAGGGCAATAAGCAGGAGGAACTGGAAGCCATTGTGCAGCAGGGAAACTACAATATAGTTGTCATCACAGAAATGTGGTGGGATGATTCACGTGACTGAGTGTTGGAATAGATGGGTGTAAGCTCTTCAGAAAAGAGAAGCAAAGAAGGAGAGGCAGTGAGATGGCCATGCATGTTAGGGAATACTTTAACTAGAGCTTAATGATAGGACAAGGGGCAATGAGTGCAAGCTGGAGCATAGGAGGTTCAACCTGATCATAAGGAAAAACTTATCCCTTTCAACTCCTAATATTCTGTGATTCTGTGATTCTCTGATAGTGACCACAGGGTTGAGCGCCTATGGATGAAAATCAAGAAGAAGGCCAACAATGCAGATACCATGATGGGAGTTTGTTATAGACGACCTGACCAGGTTAAAGAGATAGATAAAATATACCATAGGCAGCTGGGAGAGTTTTGCTTTCGCTTCCCCTTGTACCTGTGGGAGACTTAAACTTCCCAGATGTCTGCTGGAAATACAACGCAGCAGAGATGGAACAGTCCCAGAGGTTCCTGGAGTGTGTGGAAGATAACTTCCTGATACAGCTGGTGAAGGAACCAATGAGGGAAGGTGCTCTGCTAGACCTGCTGTTTGTGAACACAGAAGGTCTTGTAAGGGATGTGATGGTTGGAGACTGTCTTGGGCATAGTGATCATGAACTGATAGAATTTTCAGTTCTTGGACAAGTAAGGAGGAGTGTTAGCTGAACTGCCACCCTGGATTTCTGGCAAGCAGACTTCAGCCTATTTAGGGACTTGGTTGGTAGAGTCCATTGAGGGGCAGTCCTGAAGGGCAAAGGAATCCAGGAAGGCTGGAAATTCTTCAGGAAGGAAATCTTAAAAGCACAAGAGCAAGCCGTCCCTGTGTGTTGGAAAATGAGCTGTGGGGAAGAAGACCAGCCTGGCTGAACAGAGAGCTCTGCCTGGAGCCGAAATAAAATGAGATTTTATGGTCTTCAGAATAAGGGGCAGGCAGCTCAGAAGGACTACAAGGTTGCCATGAGGCTCCAAAGGGAAAATACTACAAGGACTAAAGCCCATCTAGATCTTAATCTGGGTAGTGCCAGATTGGGTTTTTCTGTGAGGGGTTTTGATTTATTTTGGTAGTGGAGGGGGCCTATAGAGATAGCCCTGTAAGAAGCTACTAGAAAGCTCCTCCAGCTCTAAAAAGTCAAACCCAGCTCTGATCAGAGTCAAGCCAATCGATGCCCTTGCAAATTCATGTATTTAAGACGGTTGTGGGGTACAGGACACAACCTGCTCTCTCCTGCCCCAACGCTGACTAGCGCAGCCCCAGGTGTGGGCAGCGTGGCCTTGGCCTTGGCCTGACCCCAGCTTAAGCTCAAGCCTCACTGTAGCTCCAGCCCAAAACAGAGAGCCAGGAACTCTTCAGAACCATCAGAAGGGACCTGCAGTGGAAGAAGGAGAGGGACCTGAGGGGGACCTGAGGAGAATAACTATGCAGAAACACCAAGGTTAGTGAAGGAAGAAAGAAGACGTGGGAGGAGGAGGTACACAGAGCCAAGGTTCCCCCTGCAACCTGTGGCGAGAGTGCGAGTCGACCCTGAAAGTTCACCGGTGGCACAGATCCATATAAGAAGGAAACGAGGAATAAGCCCTAACTCTGGGCAGTGTGTGCGGGAGCAGTTCATGTGTGAGGGAACTGCAGCTGTGGGTAGACCCACATTTGGGCTTTTATGGAGGACTTTTCTCCTGTGGGAAGGGTGTCACGTGGAAGCAGAAGGAGAGTGGGAGGAGTCCTCCCTACCCCTGAAGAGGAAGGAGCAGCAGAGACTGCATGGGATTAACTGACTGCAACCCTCATTCCCATCCCCCTGCACTGCTGGGCAAGAGGCAGAGAGGTAAAGAAACTGGGAACAAAGCTGAGCCCAGGAAAGAGAGAGGGGTGGGGAGAAGGATTTTGACTTTAAAGATCTGGTTGTATCTTTCACTGTTCTTCTCTGTTGTTATTGGTAACAAATTAAAATTGTTTGTTTTGTTGGGATTTTTTTTTCCCTATGAGTCTGTCTTTTGCCTGTCACCATTAAGCGTTGAGGAACACCCTCTCAGTCCTTATTTAGTCGTGCCCCTTTTGTGGTCATCATGATGCTTGGTTGCCGACTGGCCCTAAATCACAACATCCTGTTAAAGACAATAAAAAATATTTCTATTAATACATTGGCAACAAAAGGAGGTCTAAGGAGAGTCTCCACCCTTTGGTAGATGTGGGGGGAAGCACAGTGACCAGGGATGAGGAAAAGGCTGAGGTACTTCATTATTTGCTTCAGTCTTTAGTATGAAAACCAGTGTTACTCTGGGTACCCAACCCCCTGAGCAAGAAGACAGGGGTTAGAAGCACAATGAAGCCCCTATAAACCATGAGGAGGTGGTTAGTGAGCTGCTAAACCACTTAGATATACACAGGTCTATAGGGCCAGATGGGATCCACCCCAGGGTCCTGAGGGAGCTGGCAGAAGAGCTCACTAAGCCACTTTCCATCATTTTTCAGCAGTCCTGGCTAACTGGGGAGGTCCCAGTTGACTGGAGGCTTGCAAATGTGATGCCCGTCTACAAGAAGGACCAGAAGGAAGAGCCAGGGAACTACAGACCTGTCAGTCTGAACTCAGTGCCAGAGGAGGTGATGGAACAAATCATCCTGAGTGCCATCACATGGCACATGCAGGACAGCCAAGCGATCAGGCCCAGTCAGCATGGGTTCAGGAAGGGCAGGTCCTGCTTATCTCCTTTTATGACCAGGTGACCTGCTTGGTGGATGAGGGACAGACTGTGGGCATTGTCTACCTGGACTTTAGTAAGACCTTTGACACTGTCTCCCACAGCATCCTCCTGGAGAAGCTGGCTGCTCATGACTTGGATAGGCATACACTTCACTGGCTGGATGGCCAGGCTCGTAGGTGGTGAATGGAATTAAATTCTGCTGGTGGCTGCTCACAAATGGTGTTCCACAGGGCTCAGTACTGGGACCACTGTTTAATATGTTTATCAATGATATGGATGAGGAAATCGAGTGCACTCTCAGTAAATTTGAGGATGACACTAAATTAGGTGAGCGTGTCAATCTGCCTGAGGGTAGATAGGCTCTACAGGCGGACCTGGACAGGTTGCATTGATGATCTGAGGCCAATTGCATGAGGTTCAACAAGGCCAAGTGGCAAGTCCTGCATCTGGTCACAGCAATCCCATGCAATGATACCAACCTGCGGAGGAGTGAACTGGAAAGCTGCCAGGCAGAGAAGAACCTGGGGGAGTTGTTTGACAATCAGCTGAACATGAGCCAGCAGTGTGCCCAGGTGGCCACAAAGGTCAATAGCAGCCTGGCTTGCATCAGGAATAGTGTGGTCAACGTGGCTACGGAAGTGAGTGTGCCCATGTACTAAGCACTGGTGAGGCCGCACCTCAAATACTGTGCTCAGTTTTGGGCCCCTCACTGCAAGAAGAATATTGAGGCACTTCAGCATGTCCAGAGAAAGGCAGTGAAGCTGGTGAAGGGTTTGGAGCACAAGTCTTATGAAGACCAGCTGAGAGAGTTGGGGCTGTTTAGTCTGAAGAAAATGAGACTGAAGGGAGACCTTATCACCCTCATTACCCTTTAAAACTACCTGAAAATAGGTTGTAGCGAGGTGGGGGTCAGTCTCTTCTTCCTGTTAGCTAGTCATAGGACAAGAGGAAATGGCCTCAAGTTGCACCAAGAGAGGTTTAGGTTGGATATTAGGAGGAATTTCTTTACTGAAAGAGTTATCAAGCATAGGAACAGGCTGCCCAGGGAAGTGATGGAGTCACCATTCCTGGAGGTGTTTAAAAGATGAGTAGATGTCATGCTTAGGGATATGGTCCAGTGGCAAACTTAGTAGGGCTGGATCTATGGTTGGATTCAATGTTCTTAAAGGTCTTTTACAGCCAGAACCATTCTGTTATACTATATGATTATAATCTCATCCTAGCTTCCTTTCCCACAAAAGCTAGGGCCAGATGACTTTCTGAGATCCCTTCCAACCTGGGCTGTTCTATGATATTATTATTGTATTATTATGATTTGTTCCCTGAGCCAGAAACTACATATTAACTGCTTAAGAAGCACCAGTAACTGAATGCTGTAGAGGCACAGCTGAACGTTAAGAACAGGAATTAAGAACTGTAAAGTAACCACACTGTCAGAAATCCTCACACATAACATAATCCCAGACAAAAAGCAGGATACCAGAATTAGAGTTATAGTCAGTGTGGTACTGTTTATATTCAGGAATTCAGAGAAAAGATGGTAATGCTTTCTTAAAGCAACACTTCTTTGAGCCTTGGTGTTATATTTTCGTTTTTAGGGAGTTAAAAAAAAACCATCTCAAAACAAAGCAAAAAAAACAAAAAGCATTTTCATATTTTCAGGATTTCTCAAAAAAAAAATAAATAGCCAAAACAAACCCAAACTACCAAACCCCAAAATGACAGCAACAAAGACCTTAAAATGTAGGCTCTGAAAGGCATTCATTTCTCTGCTTTATGCACAGGTTAGCTGAGTGTAACTACTTACTAAGCACCTGTAAAAAACTATTGGAAAATCAAGCTGAGGGTCTGCCCTCCTATCTTACTTTTAAAATTGATTTTCCTATCAAATTCATCTTTCCATTTTCTTTATTTTTTTCAATATGTCATCTGGACTTGAAAGTATGCATAGTTTGAAGCTTTTCACTGAGGACCCTACATTACCTGCGTTGCAGCTCAATTTATTTTATGGTTAAAATACAATTGTTCACGTTACATTTTATATCACGTATATACATTTTTCTTTCTATCTCACTGAACCCTAATCTCCATATAATTGAAACAAATGTGCATCCTTCTTATCCGTAGTGATAAGGTACGGGGAATTTTGATACTCTTCTGAAAAGAAACACCTAGTGCAGTAGCTTTAGGAAAAAAACAAACAAAAAAAGTCAAAAAAACAAAACCACAAGCCACTTGTATGGAGAATAATCCACTCCTCCTTTCTTTATTTTCTCCTTTGTTAGTTTTGTCAAAATATTTCAAACTCATCTCAACACTTTAAAAAAAACCAAACCAAATTAAAGGAAATGGAAGTGTCCTCAGAGTTTTGGGAATTTACTGTCTCCTTGGAATTATTCCTTTATAAATGGAGAAATGTTTACGTATTTTTATATCTCAGAATGTGCTAACTCAGTTCACGATAGTAAGCTTGGCTAATTCTAACTACATTTTCTATAACACTGCTTGTCCCCAATGGGTAAACCAGAGAGGTGATGCTCTGAACTCTCCTTATTTCTTTGGAGAAAGAGAATTCTGACTTTTATAAAGGTGCTGTAGTCAAATCTCCTGAAAAGACATAAATTTATGTCATGGTTTAGGCCCAGTGCCGAACTGAGCACCACGATGCCCCAAA
>NW_010168877.1:0-1507 GCF_000695765.1 Mesitornis unicolor
ACCTGGTTTGTAACCAGGGTTTTTACTCCATCAGTCACCAGAGGGCCCTGTTAAACACGGTCTCCCTGTAACCAGGGGTTGCCTGCAGGAACATGATAGACTTTGTAATGTCTTAATGCCTTGGCAAACGATTATTAATTGTATATTTATGAATAAGGAACATGACCTAGTAATTTACTCATTGCTTTGCAATGGCAAAAAAGGAACAAAAACTTGTCCTGTGTAGCTCTCAGCCCTGCACTCAGATTCTAGGGGTCCCTTAACCTTCCCTGGGGAGAGGAGGAAAGAAAGGGGTGGATTGTTTTTTGTAAGGAACAAAAACTAAGCCAGCACATATTACTCTTCTATTTCTTTTTCTTTTAAGTTGTATCAGACAGGCTGTAGCCAACATTTGTTTAAAATACATTTTCTCAGCACAAGACTGGATTATGGAACTCCTTGCCACAAGACATGTTGGAATTAGAAAACCGGCATGACTTGAAAGAACCTAAATTCTTTCATGCCTATAGACACCAGCAACACTGGGTCTGGAAAATTAACACAGTTAATTTTAAAAGGGTGTTAGTGATCCTGCTTTGTAGCTTAAGACATCTCTTTAAAGAAAGTATGTAGGGCGTGTTGCTAAGTGTTGCCTACTGCATGGTGGAGCATTACCCAAAGACTGTGAGGGTAACAAATACTGATTTGGCATCCCCAGGTTTCTAAGGAATCACAGATTTTTACCTGATTGGTAAAATTTCCCTTGTGCTGAAGAAGATTCTTGTCATGCAAAGTAAGATCAAGCAAGTTCTAGATTTCAAGTAAACAGGGACCAAGATGTTCTCTATTGCTCTTACTTCTTATTATTACTATTCCTCATTTTAAGCATCTGAAATTGCTGTTTACATCACTGCCCATGTGCTGAAGTTCTTAAATAGCTGCTTGTTTTTCCTGTGAACAAATGGAGACATTCACACTTATTTCTCTAAGTGCTTTCTCCTCCCTCATTCCCAGTAGGTTAAAATGTGTATGAATAAAATGCACAAATGTGTAACATAAAAATGTTTTGGAGAAGGCTGTGTTTAGTAAAGCAAATGGCCTGACTTTGGGCAATTGGTTATTTGTGCTGCAGGAGGCCTGTGAAGCCCCACTGGGCAAGGTATTTTCACGGGTCTATAAAAGAAAAGACTTTGCTTTGGAAGAAGCTGGAGAGCACTTTGTGTCCTCCCTGTGTTACAGCCTATAAGTAGAGTTTGACTGCGAATTGCCTCTTTTATCTGGAGTCAATGAGCTCAGACAAGTGACCAGGCTGTGACTTTCTTTGGTTTTCCAAAACTTTCCTGTAGTTATTTCCTTGCTTAATTTCTCCAAAGACCATATTGATACTTGCAAAGAGGATTAGTTCCTGGTTTCTGGCAGAGCTCAGAATTGCATATATTGCCTTTAGGGGTGCTGATGGTCTTACTGTTTCTATGAATTATACTGTCTGGACAGGTGAGTGCCATTCACTGTACAAGGAAAGGTACTG
>NW_010168878.1:0-5633 GCF_000695765.1 Mesitornis unicolor
TAAATTCTGTTCTGTTTAATGCTTACATGAGCCACAATGTTACTTTGTGCAATTAGGACTTTGTTTAAATAAGTTTCTGAATCTTTAAGTTTGTCTAGAGTAGTACCTCAAGCAAGATGCTATTGCACAGGGCACCTAGGACTCTGTAGCATCCCTCATCCAAATGTACCATTATATTCGATTGATTTGCACTGGCAGCGGAAACCGCAGCTTGAAAAGAGAAACTTAAGGAAAGGCAAATAATAAGAAGGCAGAGGTGGGCAAGGCACTATTCCGGGCATGTCTTATTTAATTTTGTACTTACAGAACGGTAGAGGTTGGAACACTATGTCTGAAGCTACCCTTAAGGCTGAGTCAGATTTGTTAGGTTTTCACATGAGCAAAAATGCTGATCTGGAGCAGCTGGCTTGTGGCTGTACTCATCTGAATGTGCAAGTAGCACTGGTTGTCATTTCCCCTTTTCCAGTAGGCTTGGTTAGCGGAAAGGGACTCTGGGTAATATACTGAAGCATCCCTGATAAATACCCCAGGGGCAGAAGGAAGCCCTCTAGACTTTGTTTAAATACAGGCCTTTGGCATTCAGCTGTGCACGCTTAAATAGCGGTACTTGTCCTTCTTTGCCTGAAGTGACACATCAGTTTGGTGTGTGATTGCTGTGGCAGTTAGGTTTGTTGCAGATTTTTAATCTTATGGTTCAGATCTACTACGTTTTTCTCAAACTTTGCCTTTTTTATATGGAGTTTGGTTTTTTTGGTTTTTGGTCTTTGTACTTTTTCTGCCATTAGAATCACCTCATTTTATTGCAGTATGGTAAGTGACAGGATTTGAAGTTTTGTACTTTTTTTACAAAGATTGATTTTGGTTTATTCCATTTCCTGCAGAAAGATGCCTGTTTTGTCACTAAATCAAGGGCTAAAATTAAAATGAAAACTGGTGACTCCCACAATGCATAAATCAAAATTACAGTTTCCTTGATTTCTTGGACTTCCAATTAATAGGACATTTAAAATGAGCATTGATGCCTATAAATAATAGAATAAAACATGCTATAATTAAGCAAAAAGAGCATTTGTAGAATTTTAATGAGTTTTGTAGCAGCTTGTGGGTGTATGGAATTTCTGTCTGATCACTTTCTTTAAATGGAAAGCGACGGGTGGGTATCGTGTCTCATAGCAATATCGCTCTGCTCCTAACTGTCCTTCAGTAGGCAGCAGTCCTACTTTAGGCAAAACCAACTGTCCAGGATGCAGCCTTATTTCCCTGCAGAAAGGCTTCTTGGCTTCTCTCAGCCAAGTAGGATGTGATATGGAATGGCAGCTGCAGCATCTTGGACTCAACTGCCAAGTGTTGGGGTAACAAGATGATGATCCAGAAAGCTCAGATGGAGAAGCTTCTGGATGGTTTTTACTGGAACGTAGCCTGGCCACTGGTAGTCCCTTACAAGAGCAGGGCCACCCAGCACCCCACAGGAGAGGCTGCCTGTAACTTAACCGTTAGGGCTTTTTGTTGGGAGCCAAGATCCAACATCTGTTCTTGGTTCTGTCATTTTGCAAATGTCTCCTTCTTTAACTTACACCTATTACCTGATAATGCTATGCATGATGATTCTCAAATACTTTCAGAAAAGTTAGCACTTCATAAACTGCAAGTTAAACTTGATTCTTGAAATAGTTCTGTCTACAAGGATGCAACGAAACTGAAATATTTTTATTGGGGTTTTTACATTCCACCTAAAGGCTAAAATGTATTGTTCATTTACAGTGAGATTGGAGCAAATAGGGATTATTGAAACTAATAGTATCTTTTCTGCCTTTTGAAAATAACTTTAAAATGTTGGAAGTAATTTAAGAACCTCGATATAACTGAACATCAATGAAATTCAGTCACTTTAATAACTGAACTCAGAAACACTGTGGAGTCTTTTGTGTCTTTTTGCTTCTGAAATGAAATAAAGACATTATTGTCAAATGAAAATTTTAAGATATCCTCTTTCTATTTTGCTTTCATTGTTTAGTTCCAAAAATTACTGAATGTGGGGTAAGAAAATGACATCTTTTTGTTTCCCTTCTGTCAGTTTTGGAAGTATTTTTTGCCATGTGTCAGCTTTGCAGTTGAAATCCCCTCTGCTCCTGCCCGCCATGTGGGTGCTACTTGCTTTGCCTGAAGGGATTCACTGGCCACTGGCACCTGAGCTTGCTGTCAGCACCAGATGTGCTGAGGGTTTAACGCAGGGCATAAATAGACAAAGGCAAGGGCTCGGACACCTGTTTTTCTGTGTAAACATAGTACAGCAGCCAGGGCCGCAGTCTGGTTGGTATTTTGGGTTGAAACCAAGCAGCGTTGCAGAGCCGCAAGGAAGGGGAGGTGAGAGCAGGCTCCTCTGTGTGTGTGTGCCCAGACACAAACCCTCTTCCCTCTCCCATTTTCTCTCACCGTCTTTCTTCTCCCAGCAGCACCCAGCCCTGATCAGGATGGTGGTGGTCATGAAGGAGGAAGGGCTGGAGAACAGCCAAGTTTCTCCCACGCACCATGTAGTGCACAAGGGTAGGAAGGTGACCCTGTACCTTTAAGAGGTCGCTGTGTTGTCACTGGGTAGACTGACCCGTGCTCCCTAAATCCAGTTCTGCCTAGCTCAGCTCTCCTCCCTTTTCCCTTGTGTCCCTGAGTTTTAAAGCCATCACTTCATCTCTCTTGGGTTGATGGAGTTAAGTAAACACAGCTACCCAAGGTTTTTTTGTCAGATTCATTTTGGTATGTGTTTGTAGACGTTGCTCATGAAGCGGTAAAAATAAGAAATCTGGAAAATTACAGCCAGAATAAAGAGACCACAAATTAAGAAGGGAATGATGAACTAAATGTTGCTTTGGGGAGGCATGGTGTTAAAGATTTGGCTTTTCAGTTTTACAACCTAGACTGTTTAAAGCTAATTTATAATCTTTGACCCAGTGATGCCTGTCATCTATATGTTTACTGGAAAGATCATCACGGTTCACGTAGATGTTTTCGTGCTGTTACTGTGTTGGCAGAAAGAGGATAGCATATCTCTCCCCAAAAGACTGGTTTGCTACTGGTAAAATTGTTCAAATTAATGCCACTGAAATAGATGTTACAATACCATTTCTGAATAGTTTCAGAGTTGTTGAGACCTTACAGTGTCAACTGCTTTTCAAAGGCTGAAAAGAGAACACAGGATTATGCAGATTTTGAAAACAAAATAATTTTTTTTCTAGTAATGGCACTTAAAGCAACACACAGGTTTTCAGAAGCTTTATTAACAAGTACTTGTATTGGCATAGTGAAGAATGGATAGGTGAAGGGCAGGCTTACAAGCAGTTGCCTGCCTGTATGTGTAGAGCGTAATTGGGTCTCACACAATGCTTAAATCTGTTACTGTGTGATATAGTATTGGTAAGATCTTAGCAAGTTTTCACTGAGTCAAAACATATGGATTTGCAAATTGTAATTTAGAAGCAGATATCAATTTAAATCACAGGAGTTTGATTCCACCCACCACCCCTGCTGATAGCACTGAACTCCTATGAAAGCAGCGCTTTGCGGAGCTGGCTGCTCCTGAGGAAGTGTTGTGGTGTGGCTGGCTGCAAGCCTGTCAATCCAAAACACTTCAAGTGAAAGGAAAGTCCTGTTTTAAAGGTAGTGACTTGAGTCCATCCTTTGTTAGCGGGGATGGGTTATCTGCTTGAGGCCATAGGATACTTTCCATGTTAAAAGTCACAGGTGAGACTGGTTGCACTGTTTATAGCTATCCACAAGTTGTACTGAAATTTAGAGCTGGGTTTTGTTAACCTCCACTCAATGCTGGATGGTTTCTAGCAGGTGAGAATATTAAATATAGTGCAAGTAAAATCTAATTTTCTCTAGTAAATTACCTGGAGCTGCTGCTTGGCACAAACTCCTCTAAGAAGGTCTGCACGTGAATATTGTGGCCAAGACTGATTTCCCCTGCAGGAGACTCTCCATCATACAAAAAATAAACAATTCAAATCTACTGGAAAAGAGCCCAGATTGTTTATTCTTAGGCTCAAAATGATGGCCTTTCATAAAAATCCATAGACACTCAGCCTGCATATTCAACTAAGATTCACAGTACAAGTGAGCAAATGCGAGTCCATATGTCTGCTGCAAACCCCCAAGGAACGTCAAGAAGGCTCATGGTTCTGTTCTTCTGCTAGGAGCAATGGCTTTCGCAGAAGTCCAGCTCCTTTACATGGGGATTTCTTCTATGAAGGGTTTGCTACCCTTGTGACAGTGATGAGGCTCCTTCTTCTTGCCAGACAGCCCATGTCAAATACTGAATGCTTTTCATGAACTTTTACACCTTTTTGGTCTTGCTATCACACTCCTCAGGTCATTCTCAGGATATGGACTGCTCTTGAGGATCTCTTTGTTGGACAGCATCTAATAGATAGACTTGCTCTTTTTACAGTCTCTAATGGGCAGCATCGCCAATTGTAAGTTTTTTTGCAGACTCTTCAACTTCTGTGATGTTTCTCTTGTTCTTTGCATTTTGATGTCTGTTCCTCCTTCTACCTCCTCAAAAATGGGAGCCATGTTACTTCCAAAATTGTTTCTGGGTATCAGGAAATCAAACATTTTGCTGTAAAGCTTATAACTGTATACCTGGATGTATAGCTGTACCAGAGAGAATGTCATGCCGCACTACCTAACAGGTTTTTTCTATCTTTACTTTTAGTATCTCATGTTTCAGGGATCTCAAATCAAAAGCCGGGAAAGGCTGCAGTCATCTGCAGTCAATTTTGGACCAACCTAGTATTTTGCAATCAGTATTTTGCAAGAAGTAATAGCAGTAGCATCTGTAGAAGTTCTGAAACCAAGTGCAGCCATCCATAAACCGGCACAGCCTACCTGCCTCAGATGTAATGGGCTAGGAATGGTTTGTGCCTGCTCCATCTGCTTCTTCAGTAGCTCAGGCTTTGAAATAAAATGACATATCTTCAATAGGCTGGATACCAGCTGACAATAAAAATTCAATCTACTCTTTGAAATAAGCTTGATTTTTTTTGTTTCCCCTCCATTTATATGCAGTAAATAGATTTGTTTTCTTTTATTTGTGCTATCCCAGAAAAGTAGTTTATATGCTGTATTTCTTATATAATTTGCATTTCATGCAGACTTAACATTACTGTATTGTTCTCTTATCCTTACTGTTCTTTTAAAATTGATGCATCTGCAGCTTATAGCCATCATTTAATGCTGATGTACTCTTTGATTGCACATTGTTGCTGTGGCTTGTTTGCAAAGGATTAGTTTTTAACTGGATTCTTAAATCAATTTCATAAGTATATTGGAAATAAAAAGCAAATCATGGATCATAGATAAATCAGTTCCCATATGACTCTCTTAAGGATTTTGATGGAAACATTGCTTACTTTGTCATTCACTGGAAGAAAGCTTAACAAAAGTAATTAATGCTGGTGTCAGCTCTTGATTTTCCTCAAAACTGAGGTTACCTTCCCTTGGTCTTGATCTCTTATGTGCTTACGTATATGAGAATTTTGCCCGTACAAGAAAACATACCGTTAAACTTAAATGAATGAATCTTCGTGCGCTCCATTTTGCTGGTGGCTGAGGATTTGCCCTAAGGGCTCAGGAAT
>NW_010168878.1:5664-10110 GCF_000695765.1 Mesitornis unicolor
CATTGGTTGATGGTCAAATGCTGAGCTACAAGAAACAGCTGCTGGAGCTGGACCTACTCAGCCTCAAAGCAGTGGTGGTATTAAACTTGATGTAACACTGAGGCAACAGGGTAGATCACCAAACATCAGCAAGTAAAAATTCCAGCAAGAGTATCAACGTTGTCTTGCTGTACGTACTTTATATTTTACAGTATTTGTTAAATGGTGTAAAAATGTAATACTATATTAATTAAGCTGTATAAGTAATGAGAAAAGCAACATGAAAAATATTACATATATATATATATGGCTGAATTAGTACTGCTAGTAGAACAGTTATTTAAAAGTTTACTCACACTTCTGACTTTTAATGAGATTATATTAGCACTTCCTTTTCTATTTAATTCCTAATAAGTAGAAAACCCCAAGTGTTTTAAATGCTGTATTTGATGAGTAGAATATTGGAAAAAGAAATAACATATTACCTAACTCCTTTTTAATTAACTTATGTGTTTATCCTGATAAAAGTTCTCAAACTACCGATAGTGATCCAAGCATTTGAAGGACTCAAAATGCTTTCCATGACTTAGCTCTTTATGTCATCATGAACATTTCAGACAGTATTTGGATCATTTCAGATGGCCTGACTCTTCAAACTACCATGTGGAATTGCTGGTCTTTGACACAGTCATTTCTCTTTTCCCACTGTGGGTCCAGAGGGTGGATTTGTGACCCTGTGTCATAGAGTGATGCTGGCAGTGGTGTGTACAGGTCACGCAAGACTTGGGGTGTAGTGACAGGGGGATATGTCTGGATGTTTCCTGTTTCTCATTCAGCCTACGGCAAGGTTAACACATTTGGCTTTGAGGAGAAAGCCTCTGCATTCAAAACTTCAGAAGTCTGAAGACTTACCATTTGAAAATATGGTTATAGTTTGTTAAGCAAGTATTAAAGGCTTGGGAAAACCCCCCATGTCTTAACTATACAGTTTATCTCTCCAGATTTTCAAATGAAGAATACAACTTTATGCAGAAACCCACTACAGAAATTTAAAATTTTAAATCTGCAACAGATTTCTTTCTGAAATTACCAATACATGAGTAGAAGCACCTAATGGAAACTGCTTTGCAAATGTAATGCCTACAGAAAGTAATAGCAAAAGTCCAACTGCATTTTATTCCAGTTCTGATGAAATTGGAAGAGACAAAGATCAGCAATAAACCTGCTGGAACAGAAAACTTCCATTCTCATGACTCATCAGAAGAAGCAATTTTCAATTCACACTTTTGTCTGGGTAGACAGAGATGGTGGGACTGTTACCTGTTAAGTTATAGGACACTTGCATTCCTCAAACTTTAAATTGGTAAACATTCAGAAATTGCTTTACATAAAAATGTTTCTAAATGCAGTTTTTGTCACATACCTGACAAAATCAGACAAGCTGCTGGAATGTGCAGGAAAGCCATGATGGAAATAGAGATTATCTGCTAAAACTGATGGATCATGATGGAGGAACTCCGCTGACAACTAAAGTGTGCTCTTAACTATGAAATAGGGAAAGTAGTGAAAGAGTTGAAGTCAAGATACTGATCCTGCTAAGACTTTCTCAGACACTTCTATATAGTGTGTATGTATCTGTTACTATCTTAAAAGGTATAAAAAAATCTTTCCTATATCAAGAAAATGTCAAGTTTCCATGGTGAAGCATTCAGGATCAGTCAACATCCACTGTTGATGTCATGTAGTGTTGATAGCCAACTCATAATGTTGCTCCTTCCTAAGTTTTAATGTTTTTTTGTAATTTCATAACAGCTTTTCCTGTAGACTGAGCTAAAAATACATATGCATGTAAAAGACTTGAATAACATATTTGCAACATATTCTTTCTACTAGTGAACCTGATGCCGAATTATTTTCAGGTTAAGAACAGTACAGTGCTAAAGCAAATGATGCTGCTTGTCCTCGTCTTGAGATTTGTTATTCTCATGCTGAGGAGCAAAGCAGTTCCAGTTTTGGCCTCCTCTAGGCAATACCCATGCAGTTAGCACTCTTTCGTTTCTTTCTCCCTCTGCATTTTCATTCTTTGGGCCCATACATTGCCAAGTGTTTCTTTCATATATTGCATTCTAAAGCAGTACAAATTTTCCTTTGTGTAGAAGTGTATACCCCGCAGGTGGCAGATACTGCATGGCCTTATTAACTCCTGACTCCCACTTCGCCAGGCATTTAAAATAACTTCTTTTTTTGAGAAGCTGTATCTTCTTGAAGGCCACAAGTACAATGTATCTGATTTTTTTTTTGTCCTGGTTACTGTATTGAGACTCTTCAACTATTCATCATTTTTGGACTGATTAATTTCAGAGAAATATCCATAAAACGCCAAGTGTGATGGAAGTTGGCAAAGACAACTGGTGCTGTGTCGGAGCCCGTGCTGAGCTGTTCAGCGTGAGGTGTCACAGAAATGGATTAATGCATTTCGTTTGTTTGGGGGTTTGGCCCAACAGATGTGTGATGGATGGGTGGCTGCTCAGAAATGAAATTACTGATAGATACAAAGCCTTGCTACTGTTCTCACCACCCATGTTGTCAACCGGAGGGAAAAATATTTCAGTGTAGTGCATTGGTGGAAAACCTACACAGGGATTGCTGTTCAAATTGCTAATCAGGAAGGCAGCTAAAAGTTAGGGCAAATCTTCACTTGAAGACAAGTTCTGTAAGGTTTAAAATACTCTGTTTGTTTGTTTGTTTGCCTGCCTGCCTTCTTGGGTCACCTTCTTGCCTCTTCCACTCCCCAGTCTTCCTTGAATTTAAAACTGGTGAAGCTGTGACTTATATTGCCATGAAAATCATGGATGATATGTTCATGTCTCCACTGGAGTCTGCCAGCAGACTCCTCAACTGTCTGCAGACCTCAGAATTGCATTAGATCTCAGGATCTCAGTGCATCTGGCTCCTTTGACTAAATGAGAATTCAGGTGCTTTTAAAACAAAATTTGAGAGTCCTTAAGCAATGTTAAGTTTATTAGTCAACTAATTTTTCTAAGGATGGGGAGAAATACTGACTGTCTGCACAGCTCTTCTACCACAGCTGCTTGTCTACATCTTGTAAGACTCAAACCATTAACATCTGAGACCAAGAGTCCCAACTTGCTTAGAGGTGAGAGAAAAGAAGAAAGCAGATGGTGTTAGGGAGCCTTATGGGTGGATATACTCAACCTGGGCATAGGATGAATTTTCACTATATTCTTTTAAAAGGATGCACAAGAGAATCACCAGGCACTGGTTAGGATAAACTAGATCTTTTTGCATACCAAACTTTCACTACTGACATATGCTTTCCATTTTTTTATCCCATTATTTTCTGTCTACTATGCAAGACAATGTGTTCTGGTGCTGTAGATCAGGTTTTCCTGAGTTCCTGGAGCTCTCATGTTAAAATCTGAAGGTGACCAGACTTTACATTCCTTTATTGAGCTACAGAAGTGGCTCATGCTCCTGTGTAGGCCAAAAGCAGGTTTCTGGGTCCCTCTTGCAAAGAGCAATTATAATGGATCAGTTGAATGCTTTCACTTTTTTATGTCCTTGAAAGCTCCTGTATTCAGTGGCACAAAAATACCAAAACTGAAGTTTCACAGAGGTGTTTATTTGACACTTGGCTGCAGTAGACTAATTCTGTCTGTCTTATGTTTAGAAGGCAGGGATGTGAAGGATTAACCAAAGTTCTTGAATGATATATCTTCCTTTTTTTTGTTTTCTATATTCAGTGGAGGCTGTTGCTCACTCTCTCAGCTCTACAAAGCTCAGTTCTGCAGCCCACCTTGTGCACTGCAGAAATCTGGGAGAAGATAGGTGGTGGAGGTCTCTGGAAGCCTCTTCATGCACTGCGTCTGCAGAAGAGCCAGACTGCATTTCTGTGTTGTTTTCTGCCTTCTCTATCCCTTTTCTCTTTCTGCTAGAAGAGGCAACTGCTTTGCTAAAGATTTGAATTACTGGCCACGAGGAGCTGTACTTAAGTAGATGCAATAACGTTTGTTGTTCTGTAGCAATAAACTTTTTCTCTATAGCTTCTGTGATCTTCTGTGATTCTGCTTGTAAACAGGATGTTCTTTACTAAACCTTTTACTATTTGCACTGCCAAATGTGCAGGACAGGGTATGCGCTGCTTGTTCCTGACAGGGATGCGGTAATTACAGACAGCAGAGGATGAAAAGGGCTCTTTATCGGCTAACCTGGCTGCCCTGAAAACTGTGCACCAGAACATTTCATTGGCAGCATTAAATGTCAGGTTCCTGGCTTTAAATCTGACTCCTGCTGTGTTTTGATGAATACTTGTACTTTCCTAGCACACAATAAAAGAGTGGATGGAGTACACCAGGGCTTTGAAAATGAATACTTGAAACAGTCTACAGTATCATGAGACTTTTGTCATTTTTCCTGTATAGCCTATGTCACCTGAAAGCATTCCTG
>NW_010168878.1:10141-10567 GCF_000695765.1 Mesitornis unicolor
CTTGAAGCAGATTCTTAACATATGTAAGAAATTAGCTTGAGCTCTACAAAAACAAGCTGTGTGGTAGTAAAAGCAAGTTACGAGAATAAATACCTTTACCTGTCTCTTGAACATAGTGTCTTAATAGTAATCTTAAATCTCAATCTCAAATAAGCAATGTCAAAGAAAGTTTCAAAAGTGAAGTCTTCTTGGATATGAGTGAAGGCATAGAGGACAAATCCAAGGTGTAGGATTGAGGATCCTTTTTTTTTTCTTTTTTGAATCTGTTCCAGATACTACTTATTAAAATAAAGTAGATCCATTGGGAAATTTCTTTCTCACCTTTCAGTAGGAGAAGGGCTCTGATGGTTGGTATGCACTTCTATCCCAAAAATGCCTGGATTTCTCCCCTCCTGCCCCCTGACATGTGTTTGTCAAATGTAGGGA
>NW_010168878.1:10598-31332 GCF_000695765.1 Mesitornis unicolor
GTGCTTGCATCATTTTTGGTACTCGGATGAGAACATAAGTCACAGGCTTCACCTCAGTTCCACACTTGATGTTATAAACTTTTATCAGTTTGCAATGCAGATATTATAATTGCAAAGACATAAAATTACATCAGTCTTCCAAGCACCGCCTTGGAAAAAATGTGCATCCTGTACTTGTTTTTACTGTATATTCATGAGATTGATTAGCAGAACTACAGGGAGAGGGTATAACGTCCCACTGGCTTTTCCAGTCTTCTCACTAGTGCCTCTTTTGGAGAATTAACACTAGTGACTGATCTTGCTCTGCTCTGTGCTTTGTTTTATTGTGGATGTGTGGCGAGGTTTTAGGTCTCTTGCAGCTGGATGCTATGGGAGGGACAGTTGTCCAAGTTAGGCAGGCACATAAACAGGCTTGTAGGCATAACCTTTAACCCCAATATTGATACAGATGTTTTAGATTTGATGTGAAAATCAGCATAGCTGAGCACTTTGCCACCTGGTGCTTCTTAGGCCTGTACAGTTGCTATCACACCAGTTTATGCTTGCAGCTTACTAATGGCCTAGAGTGGTGGGTGAAAAATGTATCTGAGAGAGACCACACTTTTCAAAATTAGATTTCTTAATTGTTTTAAGAGGTTGATGAGGAAGATATTTGGTACATTTTTCTAATGGTGTTAATGTATATTGCTTCATTGCTTGAATTAAATGAAGCAGTGGCCAAATACATACTGTCAGGCACACAAAGAGTCAGGCTAGGGTTTTTTTGTTTGGTAGGCTTTAAAGGAGTTTGAGTGCACTTATTTAAAATGCTATGAAGCAGCTAATTATTTTACAGACTATTACCTAATGAATTAGTATGCCTGTTTTTTTCCCCGTGATTGGATCATTAATGACTGCATACCATTAGCAAATTATGGAGTCCAGTTAACAAATGCATTTATATATTAGATGCCTAACCATGTAAAGTTGCATTTGTTCATTATTTGATTTTAGTGAGCTGTTACATATCTAGATGTGCACATCACATTGCTAAAGTCAGTCAGGCACTACATGCATTTAATGAAGAAGAGCGTTAACAACACTGCTATGATACATCCCTCAGAAGGTCAGCATCATCCTCTGGAGTCTTATAAAGGAACAAGAGAAGGAGAAATAAATTTGGCCATCTTTAAAAGCTATGAATATAAAACAAATGAGAAGTTAACCATATTAATTGGTTCATTCTTCATTGCATAGCCTTTATAGCTTCCATCTGCGAATGCGCACTGAAAGAATAATGTTTGTTGGTTTAGATTCTTTGGGTTTTTTGGAATAAAAGAAGGATGAACTTGGCTTTTAAAAGAGCTGTTATCATTTTCAGAAATACTTTTGTCATGCCCTTCTAACCATCTTTGGATGATTGTCCTGTATGCAGGTGTCTGACGGCTGTAGAAATGTTGTGTGCCAGGTTTGTCAGATGCTACAGTTGCTGTATGCATTGGGACAGATTGCAGGCTCATGTAGTTCAGTGCCACTCCATTGAAACCATTGCCATCATATGAGCTTATGGGTTTTTTTTTACATATCAGGGTTCATGACAATTCTAATTTATATTACCCAATGGTTTCCATTCTAAGACCTTATTTTAAGTTGGTTTTAGGCTGTAGCTTTTGACCAGGTAGGCTGAAGTGTTCCCATCTTACCAACCTCCTCTCTCTGGAAGACCTAATTCTGGGGGCAAGAGGGAGTTCCCAAGAGAGGAATATCTGCTTGCTTTACTTCTACAGAAGCAATTCACCTATATCTCAGAAAAGATTTAGGAAAATTACAATTAAAATTATTGTAATTCTACAGTCTAGACTAGAGATTTGAAACTTAGTGAGCATAACACAAACACCCTCCCCCCCTTTTTTTTTTAATAACACTTAATAAACTGGAAAAAAAAATTTCAGGTCAGCTACAGAAGAATATTTTATTTCCTCACAAAACTGGAAAAGAAAATGGCTTTGGATAAATGTTTAGTTTAACCTGCCATACTTTACCTGTCATTTTTTAGCGTTGAAAGGAATAGTAAGTTGTTGGTTTTTTACTGATGCCTTTAACTTTCTTGACAAGCCCTTACAAACTTAGCAAATGTTCGCTGCTCAGACACGTTTGTGGTGTTGCCTTTTGCAGGTAACGCTGAGCAGATGCTGTTGTGTGGTGTCTGGCAGGCTGACTCGTGAGTAACAGGCGGGTTCTTCTTTCTGTAGATCTTCAACTCGGCAACACACATGGCTTATTTTTAGAGGCTTCTAAAAATGGCAAGCAGTATAGGGCTTTTCCTCCTACACTTTTATGCGATGCTCATGTTTCCATGGTCCAGCTGGCAGCAGCACTGTCCAAAGACTCCTGCGTTGCTACGTGTAGCTCGTGCTCCTGACTCAGTTTTAAAGAAGGATGCACCCTGAAACATGAGAGCAACAACTTCTTTAACTCTGGACTGTGCAGAGCAGCATCACAAAGCGGTACCCCAGCTAATGCCCAGGGGCCTGCATACAGTGTGCTGGGCAGCGTGGGGGCATTGGCAGCGCTGCCCACCCAAAGCAGAGTCATGCTCTGCTACCAAGGCTCCAGCCTCTGTTTTGGATGCTCTGTCAGGTCCAGTATCAGTTTCTCTGTGCTGTCTTTCTGCTATGGGACACAGGGAGCAGCAGCAGCCTTTCCTCTGCACTGGATTTGGCAAAAAATAACTTGGGAGTTAATAATGTAATTTCTGGTTAAAACTGTGTATTGGAGTGCTGGCAAAGAGTGTATTGGTGCTTGATGTCTTTATAAGCACTGAAGGTGATACAGGGTATTACAAACCAGTATGCCCTATTTCAGTACCCGGCAAACTGATTAAACTGAAAAAGAAAAAAAAAAACTGCTATCAAGCAACTGGAAAATCATGATAAGATGAGGTCAAAATAGCATAGCTTCTGCAAAGGCAGCCTGTGCTTCACTAGTCAATCTTCTTGAATTGTTTTAATGTAGCAATCAAGGAGCAAATAAAGGGAAATGGTTGGTACAGTTTACAGAAATAAGGGAAGGTCAATGAAGCATAGAGCTATTATAGTAGAGAGCAGAACAAAAAGAAGTGAAGGCAATTATGCCAGCAGAGATAAGACTGTAATGTCTTTCATGCAGAACATAGCTTCCTTGTCTGAAATCTGGTTAAGACTTCCAGATTCTTCCTTAACCATAGAGATTATTACAATTATTAACAGTGGTCATAGTAAAAAATCATACAAAACCGTAAGAAGAAGGCTATTTAAAGAAAAATTCTGAACAATTTTGAATGCAAGTATGTAGATGATCAGAGTGAAATTTTCCTTAGTATTTTAAAAAGTTACGAGAGACAGCAAAGACTTACCATAGCCACTGAAAAGTGATGGTTTTGCTTGAAAAGCTCTTGAAAAGTTATAGAGCTGCTGTTGGGTTTCTCTTCCCCTGATTAATTCATTTAACTGGGTCTCAGCTGCTCTAGGCTTTTGCTGATGGGAAATGTGAGGCCAAAGGTGGCCGCATTCAGGGAGGCATTCCCATGGTGTCTGCTTCTCAGATGAAGCTGTGCTCAGCCCAGAAGGGCTACAAAGATGTAAACTCGTGCAATGACAGACTGTTACATTTTCCCAGGTTTTATCTTTGTGATAGTCCAAATTAGATTTGGAGTCAGGTGTACCTTCCGGAAGGATGCTCAGCTTTGGCTTGAAGACAGCACAGGCAGAAAAAGTACTGCTCTCAGCTACTTGCCCCAGCAGCTAGGTTTTGCATCTTCTTTTCAGTATCAATTTATCTGGCTTTTCTCTGCACTTTCTCAATTTAATTAAAGAATACTTTGCCAGGCAATAGTCTCTCTGTATAAAAGTATTTATAGACTGTAATCAGTTTTTTTAAACTAAACCAATTACACTTGCACAATGAGGTATTGTCCAAGACCTGTAGCCTGCCTTCTGTCTTTTTTATATACCTGTTATCATCTTTTCTATATCTTTGGACAAGATAAGTAGTGGAAGCATACACAGCATTCCAGCACTGGTCACAGCAGTTCCTCTCACAGAATCAAAAATCACCTTCTCCCACCTTAGCCCTGGTTCTGACTTCTCTCTTCATATCTCCAGTTTGGGTTGTGGGGTTTTGGGGTTTTTTGTGGTTTTTGTTGTTGTTGTTGTGTTTTTGGGGGGTTTTGGTTTTGGTGGGTTTTTTTGGTTTAGCACTTGACAGACTTGGGCACCCAGTATTTCTGCATTTATCCTCACCAACCATTTTTTTTTTCTTAATTCCAGAGAGTCCATTAATAAAAGATTATGATTCCATGATTGTAATTCTGGATTAAATTTAGAAAGGAAAGGTTTATTACTCTAAGTATATATGTGCAAGAGCACTGGGCTACAAAGTATCTTATTAAATAGAATATACCTTTACAGAGGTTACTAATTTAGCTTTTTTCATGCTGAATGTTATTTTAACATAGTAAAAATTCTTAGGCTGAAAAGGCTTTGACACAGCTCTAAAGCTGGCCTTTAAACACCATGGGATTTATATATGCCATGAGGTCTTACACTGGTCCTCTGCATGAAGGAAGTTATGGCTTGATGGATATATCTTATATTTTCTGTGATTCAGCTTTACAATTACAAACCAGAAAGCTGAACTGAAATCCAAAGTCATATTTTGGTTTGTGAAATGGGAAGGAAGATTGTCCAATGCAACTTGACCTCTGTGCAGGGTGTGCTAAATGACTCTTACCCATCTAAGGGAAGATATGTTGATCGTACTGTTATTGTTGGAAACATAGAGGTTTTGTACACCCACAGAGAAAGATCTCTGAATATTCTGGGCCTCACCTTCCACTCATCCTTGCTGCTATCTTTGTTTATTGTCAAATGTATTGCGTAAATCTTCTTCCAGCTTACTGGTTTGAATTACATCCTAGTAATGAGCCAGTTTTTTCCTCCAGTAAATTCAGCTGTAGCACCACGACGCAAATAATGTTGCAATGTTGCTGCTGTGTGAAGGAAGCTTAGCGCCCTGTTTGCTGCATTTAGGATGAAACAGATAACCCCCATCTCTCTGGGATCGATGGGTGGAAGTGATTTACTTCTGTCTGCAGCCAGGACTCCTTCCCCTCTTTCTCACCTCCTAGAAGTGGCAGCTGTGGAAACGAAGTTTTGGCTTTTCCTCTGAAATGTTGTGTTAAAAGTGTGAGATACAGGTGTGTTATGCTCTGTTTTCTGTTTCGGTTTGCTTGGCTGCCACCACTTGAGAATTTGTGTGCTCTCGTTAGAGGAATAACATGATGATGGAGGAGTCCTTCTTGGTAAGCAAAGCCCTTCCTGCTAAGAGTTCATTCTAAAGAAGATCTTAAAATGTGACAAATTCACTTTGATGTCTCATTGTCTAGGTTTTTTATTTCTTTAGAAACTGTACAAGCATAGACATCTTTCTGTTGCCACTACAGTCAAGTGTTGCTATTCAAATTGTACAAATCTGAAAATAAACTTACTCAAATGTTCTCAGTTAAAACCCTATTTCTGATATGAAACCACTGAGTTCTGGCTGAGGACTGTATCTGTTTGCAATAATATTTGCTTCATTATGATTGTCTTCCTGTGACAGTGATGTACAGTCCATGGTGTGTAACTGAAGTTAACATTTATATTGAGCTTAGTGATTTAAGTACAAATAATCTCTTTATTAATGCTTATTAGTAGTCTGCATGATCATGTTTTCATTTCTAGTTGACAGAGAAAGAACATTTGGTTAGTTACATGGTGAAAGCAAGAATGCCTCTTTTTACCCTAATTACAACCCTTTGCAACAATGACTATTGCTTTTTATAATTCATAGCAACATGAAATGATGGAGGAAAAAAAAGCAATATACAGCATTTTAAGAAATTAGGATATATCTCGATATTGCCTTAATGCATGGAACTATCTTCTGCAACTTCATGTGATAGTATCACTGGAAACCAAGCCAAGTCACCTTACTCTGCTCTGGACAATATCACTGTATGCGAACGAAATAGCACCAGATCTTCAAGTCTTTACTCAGTTCTCAACTGACTGTGAGCACCTTGGGCTTTCTCCTTGGCCTTTTCAGTGCAGACTGTATGTTCAAAGACTTCTTGGCACAATTTTTTCTGTTTGAAGCATGTTGTTTTTTTTTCCCCTTCCTGTGTTAAGAAGTAGTGTGGAGCATTTTGGCAAAGCTGCTGACTCAATTAAGAAATTCTGTCAGTCTTGCCTTTCTTTTTGAAGAGACAAATTGGTACTTATAAAACAGGGTGCAAAACCAATATAACATGTTACTGAATGTTAGATTTTTCATCTGAAGATTTATTAAGTGTTCAGAAGCATTTTGCTTTGGTTCTGAATATTAAAAGGATAATTGTATTTCCAGAGTTGTCTGCATTTGAGCTACAAATCACCAAGTGTTTTAATTCAGGCCAGGTAATTGTGTCACTTTGATTGATTGCATATTTAAGGCAAAAGAGCAGTTTTTAATCCAGGCTGAACGTTTTAGTCAGTTTGCTCTTGATTAAAAGTGGCTTGTGGTGACATATTGTCAGAAAGAGTTTTTTTCATCATCTTCTTGGCTAGTAAGGTATCACAAAATAATGACACTCTAGTGTTTTGCCTGCTTCTCTCCATGGGAAATGTATCGTGAAAATTGTGTGCCCTCCTAAAATGGCCCAAAAGGGAAAGCTAGAGATGTGTATGTATATATTCCCTTTAGGAGGAGTATGTTTGTGTATTCTTTGAATAGAAACATCCCTGCCGGCCCATCACTTGCAGGCTACAGCACAGCCCTGCTGCCATGGAGTGACTGGTGACAGTCCCAGGCTGTGCCAGTGGCAGATGCCACTACTGCTTAATTCAGCAAGCGGTGCTTTTGGCACAAGTTTTCTCCTTCTTGAAGCAATTCTCCTTTTGTCTCCTGCATTAATCTGGATGTGTGCACTCTCTTTCCCGGCTGCAGAGTAATGTATGATCGTAATTAGATGCTGGCTTTGGCTGGGGAAGTTGCATCATGAGGAGAAAGGAGAGGGAGGTAAGTTGCTTGCTTAAACTTGATGGAGTCAGAGCATGACAAATCTTGCTGTTAGTACAGGAAGACTTCAGTGCTGATCTCATCTTTTGCAGACCTTGAGGCCTCAGCAGTTCACATCATGGGCAGTTGTTTAACAGACATGAGGCTAAAGTGGGTATATGAGATAATAGTTCAGGTGAGAGGTATGGCAGTGGGTACAGGACAGACCGTATGAAAAAGGAACTGCAAGCCCAGCAGAAGCCAGGCTCAGCAGTGGGTAGGAGCTGAGTGGTAAACTGAATAAACAACCACTATGTGAAAAACACACCATTTGGGAGAAGGGAGAGATGTGAACAAACACTGATCTTAAAAATAAGTGATTAGAGAAAGCAGTCTTAGGGGGAACATTGATGATCCCACCAAAGACAGAGGGCCTGAAGCTCCCCCATGTGAATAACACATTGTGCTGTTGTAACTGGCGTAGCCAGTGTGCTAGGCTGCAATGGCAAGGAGTTTTCTTCAGCAGGCAGTGGCCAGGGATGGAAGTTGAATGATAAATTTTAGTGATCAGTCACTTAGTGTTTTCAAAACTACATTTTTTTGACCAATGACCTGCACAGGACTCCTGTTCCTGATTTCTTTTAACAGAATCATCATCCAGAAACATTTTGATACTAATATATGTACAGAGTGGTGGTGGTGCTTTTAATGGCACTGTTGTGATTTAAATGACAGGCTCACTAGCATAGAAGAGCTCAAAGAGTGCGGCTGGCCAGTGATATAGAGGTTGGCCTTCAGGCTTTGAACGTGGTATTGATCAGCAGAAAGATAGCAGTGGGAGAAAGTTGCTAGAAGAATTACAAGTTACAGTCTAGAGTCTGGTAGCCTTTTAACTAATAGCTAAGGAAAAACTATTTCTGCCTCAGCTTCTCCAGATGTAGAGTGGAGACATGAACAATATTTTGCATGATGAGGCAGTGTGAGAAGTCTTCCTGCAGAGAGGATTTCCGTGCCAGTGTTTGTTCTTGGCATGGACCATTTGAAGTTTTGAGTTGGCAACAGCAAATGTTCAGCTCGATAGTTCTCTGGGATGTGGAGATAAGTGGTAGACTTCTAATAAATGTATTAAATATTAGTTTGATCATAAGCATGCTCCTCTTATGCTGTGAGCCTTACCTAGTAACCAAGAGTTGAGTGTTTAGAGGAGATTAAATAGCAGTTTTTGTCATTATTCAAGAAGTTGGATATTTCATGTCTTCCCATTGCTGAAGTTCATTTTATTTCACATATATAGATTTAGCAATAATGTGGTAATTGCATTTTCTGGTGATTAACATTGCCCCAGTGTAAAATATAAGAGCTACAGCCTCCAAGAGCACTGTCTTCCAAAGTCATCCTGTCACATGGCCCATTGGCAGAGGCAAATGAAGTTAAGTAATTTAATTAGCTACGATTAGCATTTAAAGCTGTCTACCCAGAAACAAATAAAGAGGTTCACAACTCATCCTGTATTATTTCACATAAGGCTTTAACAGTATTAGGTGAAGGCAGTCTAGTTCAGGCAGGTAGTAATTCAATCTGTCCTCTCTGAATTCCTGGTTTAAACCAGTAATGAGCAAAGATGGTTGTTATTAGGCAGGTGTGGAACATCTGGTGGCAACTGAGTAGGTGACAGCCCAGTGGCTACAGGACAGCTGTGTAAGTGACAGAAAACATCGTCACGGCTGGCGCTGAGCTGCCTCCTGGTTGGCAGGAGTAGTGTTCGCTGTGGCTGGCATGGTGCCTCTGACTGGCATTGAATGGCATCGGGGTGAAGGTGTGGGAAAGGCAACTTTCCTCCTGCTCCCCTTGTCTGTGCTGCAGTTAAACACAAGTCCGGTTCTCAGAATGCTTCTTACAAAACCGCTTAATTCAGTTAGGAAAGCAAACACCCCCCATCCCCACCCCCTGTTGCAGCTTTAAAGGACGTGCCAGTTGGGCACGCAGCAAAAGCAGTTTACAGTTGGAATAAAGCAGGATCTGGGGTGGCGGTGCCAGGCCCAGCTCCCTTTGAAACCCCGGGAAAGGCTGTGGCAGCGTGGGTGCCCGTCTGTACCCTTTTATGTATTAACATACATGCCAACTGGGTGAGTGCAGGCAAAGGCAGAGGCTGGCTTAATGGCACACAAAGCAAATGTCAGCTAAATAGGTTTTCTTTATCTTAATAAGTGATGTGATGTTGGCTATGGTACAACTGTGCTGGACTGTGGTGCAGCCCTTTCTGGGCCATTCATACCTGTTGGGTGCTCAGGCATTGCTGCCTGCCTGGGTGTTCCCCATTCCCCAGGGGCAGATCGGTGGTGCCACTTGCGCACCCCATCAGAGACACTCCGGGCTCACTCAGTGAAATTGCTGCCTGAAAGCCTGTTTTCACAACTTTCAACCAGGCCCATTACCTGACCCAAATGGCATCTTGATTTTCATGTTCAAATGCACTAGCAACCAAAACAAACCAAGGTCAAACCATACTTTAGTGCCATGCGGATTTTTCACCCAAACAAAATACCACAAGAGTTGCCATTCAAGGTGTTAATGAACTTTCTTAAAGCATTAGTGGAAAATGTTGTATTCTTTTTAATGCAGTTTTTAACTCTTGCAGCCCTTGGTAAAGCAGGGAAATAAAGCAAGCTGCTTCCACTTCTTACTTTTTGCCAGGAGAGAGGTTTCCAGCTCTCTGGACCAGCTCTGGTTTTTGTTCACTTCCTGCCTGGTACAGGAGGACTGGGACTGGTATGGGTGGGCTGGGGCCAGTGCATTTGTAGCACAGAGACTTGGCATATGGGTCATGCCAGCAAGAATTAAGAGAGGGAATGAAGCGTGAAGACATGTTGCCTCTGATACCTCAATGAGAGCTGCCATTTAGGGTTGTTTCTATCTCTGCCTCGATGGATTGGCAGCAGTGTATGGTACAAAGCCTTACTCTTAATTTCCTTTGCCTGAAGGACAAGAGTTTTCCCCCTTTAACAGCCTCAGTACCTTCTTGTAATCCCATATGCGTGCCTGCAAACACCTTTTGGGTAGCTCAGTGCATTATTTTTATAAGGTCTGCAAGTGTCTTTAATAGCTGACGTGCAAAATGTGCCATTTGTCTTTGTAATAATGCTTTCCTTTTTAATCATGTTCCTTCTTTGCTATTTTTCTGCCAGTCCTTGGCAATGTTTCATTTTATCTCAGAGTGAAAGAACAGCCTCTTAAAATAGACTGTAATCCTCAGCTATCGTTTGATCAGTTTTAATTTAATTTCACTGCAATGAAAATATAATGGGAGTCTGAACTTCAGAACATGCAATTCAAGGAAAGTCACTGTCAACATTATCGAATCTGTGAAACAGCAATGGGGGTCTAAGTCCAGCAGCTCTTTACAGTGTGGTCTGCAGGTCTACAATTATGTGCTCAAATGTGAGGCATTTTTTTCAAAATTTTTAAAAATTAATCTCTAAATTTTGAGCAGATGCCTTTTAGGATGGTTATATGAAATGCCTTGTGTTTGCCTGTCTGGTGGGCTGATTGCCTTTCATTCTCATTTAACAGCAGTACTCTTTGTTTTCTGGAGCCTGCTCATCAGCAGGCTTTGAGGACATCATCAAAAAGTTAGCACTTGTCCGGTGTGCTTTGGGTGCAGGTTTAACTCAGAGAACTCTGATTATCAAGACTCTTTTGCTTTTTTCCTTCTCTTTTTTAGCTCTGTGTAGGAGAGAATAAATGCCTCATTCTCCCCCAGACTGCAGATACTCTACCTTGTCTAGGTCCTGCATTTTTCATTAGCACAGTATTGTCGTGACTGCTCTGTCTCGGATCTCCTTGTCCTCCATCCAGCTTCAGCCTGTCTGTTACTCTGTCGGGATTCAGACACGATTTCTCACTCATCACAGGAATTATTTTTGGAACTTTTAAAAGACTTTGTCCGTAACACGGCGTTCCTGTGCAGCTGCATCGAGCTGCCTGCGTTGGGAGGATGACGAGGAGGAGGAAACAAAGGCTCCAGCCTCCCCAACAAAGCTGCTACAATGCCGCCTTTGTCTCTGACCCCTATTCATGCATGACTGTGGCATAAGAAAAGAGCAGCCCCAAACGGGTCCTGCTCTTGGGACTGGTCCAGGACCTGGCTGGAGGTGAGCAGGGGGTGCCCAGGGGAAGGATTCTTTGCCAGTAACCTGTGCTCTGCTCCCATTTTACAAGTGGTTGAAAGCTTTTGCTGAAAGATGCAGAAGTTAATGTTTGGAGCTGCTGATGCGTGTTAGTCAAGCCTGATCGTAGTCCCCGAGTAAGATGAATGGTGGCAGAACACATGCTATTTCCATCTTTCTTTGTTTTCTTTCTTTGCTTTTTGTACAGCTTCAGCCAGAGAAGTAAAGATTAGGTCAGATCCCCAAGAAAACTGTTTGTTCTTGTGAACCCAGCAGTGGTCAGTATGTCAGTGTGGGAAAATGTCCCTCTTCTCACTGGCCTGAAAGCCCTATCACACTTAGAAATTCTGGAGTCACTTCTGCTGCCTTCCATCTGCATAACAGTGGGATGTATCTCAACAGTCACAGGTTGGACCTAGTAACACCCCTCCATCTTTTTTCAGCTGGCCACAGCAGCAGGCCAGGTTCAAGGACTGCTTGTGCCATTTCCTTCCTTCTCAATATACTGAATTTCTCTGTTGAGCAGCCAATTGCCTTGATTCCACAAAGAGAAATTAATCCACTCTCTGTGCAAAAGGCAGATACAAGAATAGAGTTGATCCATTTGAGTGGTATCTTTTGGTTCTTCTGTGATTTTCTTTTGGGTTATATATGTGTATGTGTATTTATATATATGTATACACATGTATGGAGATCTTGCAGGATACTGTGCTTCTGAGCAAGATCATTGTTTCTGAGATGTAACTTAAGAAGTTAGGGTGAAAGAGCATGGAGATCAGCTTTCTAAAACGGAGGCCAGAAGTGATAGGGTGCCGTTGGTGAGACAGCAATGATCAAAAACTAGTGTGAGAAAGGGTAGATTGCAGAAAAATGGTTGCAGCATTCACAATCCCCTACAAGGAGTGAGTGCTGGTGCTGCACAAGCTGTTGCAGTATGTGGATCCAGTCAACATTTCTCTCAAGAATGGGGCCATCTGCAGGTCTTTTGAGATGTTCCCAGTTCAGAGGGGCTGAAAGGTGGGTCTTAGAGTCCTGTCTGTAAAACTGCAATAATTCAGGAGGTGCAAGCCAAAGTGTACAACTGACCTGCAGTAACGCTTTAAGTTTCATTAGTTTATTGAAGGACCTGGGAGTGAAATTTACTGTAGGATGAGATTGCTTTAATGAATTATGCTTGACTCGAGCCAAAAACTACACATGACAAAAAGATGCTTATCAGCCTGTATGAAATGTCATAACACTGGAGGGATATAGGATCATACAGTTAAAGATTATGTCCCCACTTGCACTCCCTTGTCTAGGACAGCTGCATAAGTATTCACTTTAAATTTAAGCTTGCATTCATATTTTTTTCACTTCAGAGGGATTTAAGCATAAGCTGGAATAATTTCCTGAACTAATACTCTCCAGATGCACAAAGGAGCAGAATCAAAAGTTTAAGACAAGCAGTTCTTCACTGTATGTTCACTAGGTGCTGGTTGATTCTTGATAGATACTTTTAACATAAGCAGGTTTTAACAAACCAGCCCCACACTTGCAAAATGAGAAAGAAGCACTCTCTCATTTACTTGATCCATTTGTGAACTGTCAAGCAGCAGCTATTAAAACATCTCTGATTGCTCCATTGGCCAAGCAGCAGTGAAGGATGTTTGCCTCTTAAAATTCAGAGTGCACATGGAATTTATACTTATTTGTCACCACTATGGAGCTGGCCTAGCATGTACAGGAAGGGTTGCTGTTACCAGGGACCAGTTTTTCCATTTCAGAGGGGGAGTGTAAGTAGGCGCCTGGAATCTGACTCTGCTCCAGACTGGATGGAGACTCCATCATCCATGCGTCAATTGGAATCGTTAATGTGTACCAATTAGATTTAATGAAGGGAAGCTGCTGATAGGTTAGACATGCTGACAGCCCTTCTATTTATTTTTTTAGAGTAATGGATTGTGCAACCTGTTGGCATGTTTTGGTTGGAGCTATGTTTTTGTTTTCATGAACTGCTTTTTTTAAAAAGAGTTTAGTTCTTTTGAACGTAACAGTTGAACCAAGAGCTCACATGCACTCAAAATTTGTTACAGGTTAGCTCAAGTTATTTTGTGTTGCATTTCTTCTTTCTGTTTCTACAAACATGGATTTGTCAGGCCCATTTTGGGCAACAAGAGTTGCTCATCCACAGCAACTCTCATGCGTCCCATTCCTGAAAAACCTCTTGTGCATCCTCTAGCTCTTCCACGCTTTCCCGGCTGCGTGGCTCATCCATTGTTCCTGCTAGCTGTTTGTCCTCTGCTTGGGTGACTTCTTCTGGGTGGATGTCCCTTCCTTGCTCCTGAGGTGACTCCTGGGGTGACAACCACCACTGGGAGAGCCTGTCCTGAGATCACCTATGGGCTGGGGGCCACTGCCAGGGTGATGGGCTCCTTCTGGAGAAGAGCACTTGGGGGTTGCACAAAACTTACTGTGGGTATGTTTGGGAAGTGTACTAAGGATGGGGAAAGGGAGGGTTTGAGGGAGGAACGAGCAGGGAAAACTAGAGGAAAAGATTGTAAAAAGGGCTGGTCACATGTAAACAAGTGGCTGGTGAGTGCTTGTGTCTGGCCAGGCTGTAAGTGCTGTTTGTCTTTTTGTCAGTACTGTATTCCCAGTCTGAGTTGAAGTGCTTGACTGCACGCATTTGTCTATATAATGTATTGCCTGAATATGTGCAGCTGTGCCCTGTTGGGAATACATGGTCAGCCTGGCTTCTGCCTCAGTGTGGGGACAGGGATCTTTGTCAGTCTCCCCTCTATTGGGTGCCAGATTCGGCGAGCCTTAACACTGCTGGGACACCCCTGCTGCCCTCGGAGAGGCCAGGACTTGGGGCAGGGTTATGGGAGCAGTGTTCATGACTGTCTGGTTACACTGAGATTAGATAGAGCCTACCTGAGATTTGTGAATTTCTACCTCATAGAGGTTCCTTCAGCTTCAGGGAGAATGTCAGGTTTTACTTGTGCAGAAATCAGAGGCAATTAATGTTTTTCAATTATCAGAAAAAAATCAGTACTTCTGTTTTTTTTCTTTAACCTGGTTCCTGTCTTGCTTAACTTTGCCTGGTAAATGAAAGTAACCTAAGAAAGAATTGCTTGTTAAATGTGCCTTTTATATCTTACTTGTTTCACAGAGGCATTTGAGAAGCCCTTCCCTATCCTTTTGTTTATTGTATTTGAATGCTCAGTTCTTATGGGCTGCACAAATTGCTCACATCAGCTGTTAAGCTGTGCCGCTTAACCTTGTGCTTCATCACCAGGAAAAAGATAATTATATTGGACATCTCCAGATGTTCTCATTTAAGAAAAATGACACATCTGTATTTTCTTTGCAGCTCATGACTGAGACTGCTGTGGCCTTTCCAGATACTGAAGTAGCTTGAAGCAAACTTATCTGCCATACATTCTGTCAACTTTACTTTCTGCAGAGCCAAAAAGCTTTGTTAGTGTTAACAATGTTAGGAGTTGTCACAAGACCCCTATGTGTGCTTTCAGGCTCCACAGTAGGTGTGATTGCATGTTGGTAGAAGGTCCTGCCACTGGTGTCATTATCATCTGTGGTGCCAACAGAGAAGTTGCTGATTATGAATTCCTAGACCTTGTCAACCTGTCAAAGAACATGTGGGTGTTATCCTGAAAACACCGGAGACTATCAGAGCCCCAAACCACATAGCTTAAATCTTCGGGTAGGTATTGTAGGATTAAAAAAAGCCTGTGCAGCAGGTGTTAAACACCTTACTCTGCCTGTTTTTTCTTACCATCCATCTCTGAGGTTCCCTCCATGGATCTCATAAAGGTCATACACAATATAGCAAGCAGTTATTTTGTCATAAGAGGTGGCTATTTATCATCAGCCTTGACATCCCATTTTTCCATCTGTCTTTTGGTGTGTTAAAAGCACATTCCACCAGCATTCTTCAGCTGCTGGGGCTGTAACTCACTGTCTTCTTGTCTAAGAAATAAGAAGAAAGCAGAGGCAACAAAACACAGCTATCAATACCACCATGGAAATTTTCCATGGAAGAAAATAATCCAGACATCGTAAAAAGCTTGGCTTTATGGTTGTTTTCAAACTATCCCATAGTAGTATTAGTGAACCTTTCACATTGTTCACCAGAGCCTTACAGTTTGTCAAAATAACCCATTCTGTGCTTGATAAGGAGTGAAGAGTAGTTACGTGGACCTACCTGTGCAACCCCATTAATAAGCCTCTCTGTGTCCCCTGCTTTCTGATCTACAAGGACAGCCACTATGGGACAGTGAAGCACGTCTGTGCACCAAAAACCCTACAGCTTGGCAGTTGGATACTGCACCAGAGGATGTGTGACCAGATGCTTACTGCTTGTTTCCAAGCATTGCAATGCTGTGGGATTGGATATGTGGAAGGCAAAAGGAGCAGTATCACAGAATTAATGATGGAGCGGCACATTGATCACACTGATTTTGCTGTAGATCACTTATTGCGGAGCAGAACATGTTTCAGCTGTGGATGTTTCCTAGTATTTGTTTAGTGGCTCAGTAAATAAAGTCAAGAATTAATTTTTAACAACTGATTTCCTGATCATAATAAAAGTTATACTAATAATCCTAAACATCTGTAAACAGGTGGTTTTTGCAAAAGCAAATATACCATAGGATTCTCCTGCTTGAGTTCCTATATTGTAATTAAAAAAATATTTATTTAGAAAATTTAGAAAACATGGCAGTTACTTGTAACTATTAGAAGCAAAACTATCCATTATCAACAGAAGCTTGGCTTTGGGGTTTGGTGGTTTTTGTTGGGTTTTTGTTGTTTTTTTCTGTTTTGGTTGGTTTTTTTTTTTTTAATTAATGGATAATTTCTGTCTCAGTTCCTGAAATTAGCAGAATAATAACATGTTGCAGGTATGCCTTTTGTTTACCTATACATCAGTTTTATTCAGAGATTCTGTTAAAGCGAGTGTAGTAGCATGTATTTATCAATGCAGGTATGTCTGTCAAACAGACACATTCACTAGGTTTTCCTGGTCATGATGAAAACCTGTGTATTTCAGATATCCTACCAGAACTTGTTCAAACGTATTTCAGTGTGGGAGATTTGCAAATGCTGACAAAATCTTTTTGATAAGGTATGGAAGGCAAATTCTTCAAAGCTATGCTAAATGTGAACAATGATAAAGCTCCAGGACCAGAAAAATTTTCATTTGAATTTTACCACTTGTTTAAGGAGGTAGGTTCCTTGGAAGGAGGTTCCTTGTTTAGTTACAGCAGGAACTTCCGTGGGCTGTAGCAGAAGCTACTGGTGATGTTTTCCGTGCAGTTGAAAACAGCTTTACCTTTGTGCTTCTTACAGAGCTATATTGTTGGAGAATTGAGATACAAAGGTTTTTATAAGCAATTAGTGAGATGATTGGATACTTTGCTCTCCCTTTATACAATGATGTGCACCTAGTACACTTACAGGGCTTTTCTGCTGTCTGGCGCAAAGAAAGCTTTAGACAGAAGAACAGATCTGCAGGAACATGTGAGAAAACAATTTCATGTGTCTGTTCTTTTTTATGGAACTCCAAGGCTTTGCTAACATTTGGGAAGAAAGCCTGGACTGTCAGAGAGTGAGAAGTTTGGGTATGAGTTATGTCAATCGGATGGGCTAGCAATGAAATATTCTGGACTCTGGAAAGTTATTTCTTGAAGACATTATTGGCTAAAATGGGCAAAACATTTGTAAGCTACCAATGAATGTAAATCTTAAACAGCCCTGGAGTGCTGTATGATTTGTCAGGTGGCTACAGTAAATGAAATATGGGGGAAATGTGCAATCTTTTGTTGAGAAAAGTAATTTGGCTTGAAATGGATGTTTTACCAGTATTTTCTATGTTTCAAACATATCCTCTGATCATTCCAGATAAAACCATATCCATAATAGCATAAGGCTAGAATTCATATGAAATTTAAAAAAAATAATAAATCTAGAAGTGTAGATGCTTAGATTATACCAATTAAGCAGGTTGGTCCGATTATTCAAAGTGTTATGTATTTCTATCACTTGACAAGCTCAAAGCAACAGTAGGTCAACCCGAACACTGAATTTAGCTGCATTTTGGTGAGCTTTAGTGTAAAGCTAGAATTTGTTTATTTCTCCTTTGCCAGTCTCTGTAAGTAATCCACATTTAATCAAATCACACATCAGTGTCTTGAGATTCAGGGAAACTATTATATGCAAACCTAAGTAAATATCAGTTCTCTGAAAATCCTTTTGTACTTTGTTTGTGATACCTCATCAACAACTCACTATGGATAGGGATATACGTGTGTGTCTATAAAGAGAGAAAGAAGTTAAACAGCAATCTTAAACTAGCTACTGAAGTTTTAGGTTACTACATTTAGATGTTATAAAGATGTACTCCTAAAAATACTCCCTGTATCTTGCACTACTTAGGTGCACAATATTGTTTCTTTATTTTAGTATTTAAGATCCTCAAAATGATCTTTGGGTAGCTATGCGATCTATTATAGTTAAATCTCAGCACTTTTAAAATGAAATAGTAATTTAGATGAAGTTATGTAGGTGTAGGCCCAAGAGTTGGAACTTCGGAAGCTGTTACTGGTGTTTTTACAGAAAAACACAGTATAAAAAGCCAAAGGGCAACAAAACTCAGTGCTGAGCTTCTCTGGAAAGTGAAAACTCCTCTGTCAATCATGAATTAGTGTAATGTTAAAACATATACTACAAACATTTCTAGTTTACCTTAGGGATCAGGTTAAGCCAGACTACAAATATTTGTAGCCCATTACAAATGTTTGGGGAGAGTTCTGACTTGCTTTTTCAAAGACGCTATATAGCTTCAGTTAATTGGCAGTCAATTAATTTGAGATTTTAAAACAAAATCCCTGAAGAGTGAACAGGAATATCTCTACAGCAAAAAGACTTCAGTATGAGGGCATGCACAAATAAAATCCTTAAAAGATATTATTTGCAAAAAAGGAAAATTTTGGAGAAACTTTGCCAGAATCGGGGTACCCAGCAAGCGCTCTAGCATTGCATCAGGATTTCCTTTGTTTGTTATGAAAAGATATAAGAAAGGGACCTTTAGAGAAAAAGAAGAAGAAAACTGTCTTGGAATAGTTCTCTTTTTAGTGTTTTAGGAAAAGCACTCAAACCAGTGCTGACTCCCCTAACCCTGTCCTTGCATGGAGGAAGGGATTTGCTCAGTCTCTGTAGCCTCAGTCTCAGATCCACTTTTGTGTCACATTTTGAATTTCTGTAATGTTAGGGACAAACTCAAAACCATACAGTCAATACGAAGTGTGTATGTCTATAAGATATGTGTAAATGGTTACAAAGGCATACATTTTGTACAGCAGTGGGATTAACTATACTGCATTTGTGCAAGAATGGCTTTCAGTGGAGCTGGTGAGCCTCGAGTGATGTATTTACATTGTATGAGAAAGACAGATGTTGGATGAAACCAAGACTTATAGGCAGGAAAGCAAGTTGGAAGGGAATTACTTGCATCCAGAAGAGTTTCCAAGTGGTTTTGTTTTGGTCAAGTCAGACGATGTTTTCCCGGCATTTTAACTGGCAAGGGATGACAGCATACATTCATATTGACAAACTGAATAGGAGCAAGAGAAAAGTCAGAGACTTGGATATGCTTGGAAAGTTCCTCAGACTGAGCACTTACTTAAAAAAGTAGGATGTGACTGATAAATGGAGGCCACGGGAAGGAGTCAGCTCTCCGAGTTTACATTTGGAAAGATGAAGTACGTGCTGAGGTTAGTTCCCTAGGGAGACAAGGCCTGAGAAGGAAATCTGCAGAGCCACCACATCACATCTGAGTTTCAGGTTGATCTTCATTATGAGTTTTTGCTGGTTTTCCTTTCTTGTAGTTGTTCCCCATTTTGTAGGCAAATACCTAAGCTGTTACTTGGCTGCATTTGAGCTGCTCTGTCTTAAATGTCATCTCTTGACAACTCCTCTCTAGGCAGGAGGCACTCGTGGCGAGTCTCTTTAGAAAGGTACAGCAGGTACCCTTAAAGAACCTTGCCTAGCATGTGTCAAAGTTTAAAGGTTTTCCTCTTGCTTGAGTATACTGTCAAGGTCGTTATGGGCTTTACCAATGTAAGGTCAAAGCCTGCATTCCCACTGCAAACCTGTAGCTGTGGAGCCACCATGGTCTGCCTGTGGAGCTGCAGAGGAGTGGTGCTGAAAGCCATGGCCCATGAGGGTGCAGAGGAGGAGGTGGCTGGCTGGAGTCAGCCAGTTGGCCTTGAGTGGAAATATGTCAGAGCTCAGCAGATGTAACTTCTGAGTGGAGATTTGGCTTTAGTTGGCCCTTAGAAACAGGAAGCCTAAGGATTCACTTCCTTCCAGGTTGCTTCTCAGCAGCTCTTTTTTTCCCTCATCTCTGAGGTACAGGACATCAGCCCAGCTCCTCCGTTTCCCATCTTTCTAATAACTAAGGGAGAGAAATTACTGCAGACAATAATTTTGTTTGGAAGTATTGTTTTCAAGCTAATGATTCAGTTCTTCCCATACAGTTGATTGCTTTGAGAGCAATGTCGATTGCTTTGAGAGGCTTTGTCTAACCATGTGGCTCTCATTTTAAAAAAAGTTTCAATTTATTCCTTTGCATTGTGATTACAAAAATAAGTTAATGACGGTGATATATAGTATGGCTGTGATTTAATTTTTTGTTGCCTTATGTGAGTTCAGCTACACTGCTACAAAAGTGTTTTATATACCTTAGCACAAAACAAAGGGGATAACCTGTATTGTATCCACAATAGGGAAATTTTACAAGTTGAACTTGGCACAGAGAATATATATAGACCGCATTCCACTTGACCTTGAAATTTGAAGGTATAGTCTCATGTTATAAGAAATTAAGCTAGAGAGGAAGGTCTGAATGTCAATGGGCAAAAGGACTTTGACAAATGAAACCATACATAAAATTTGTTGCTGTGTTAGTTCATGGCTGGGACATTGCTCTTCCTGCCTGGCTGTCAGCTGGCCTGATATACTTTGTTCTGATTAATAGTGGTACCCTTTCTGATCAGACTGTCATTGCTGGTGGAGGCTTGCTAGGATGCGTGGCAAAGAAAATTTGCAGCTGCTGTTTGAACTTTCAGGAGCAGAGATTGTATGGTGTAAGATGGAGAAAAAGTCATCTCACCAGGGCTGCTGATGACTGATCTGGCGGCAAGTGTTTTTAGGGCTGTCAGGTGTCATGGCTGTGCTGACTTCCTATTGCACTGCTCTGAGGGCTGGGTGCGAAGTGCCTATAAGGAGTGATGGAAAATGTAGGAAATGTTTTGAATTGTCTCCAATATCTTGAACATCTGTGGAATTCCTGACTGAAAGTTCGGGGATTTGGGGGAATTTATTTTTTTTTTTTTAAATTCAGAGCTGCTCCCATCTTTGTTTCATATTGTCAGTAGACCCTGTTGAGGATCTTCTGGTTATATCCCACTGAAGAGAGTGTTGCCATGGATAGAGCAACATGACATGGGGCCTGCTCTGCCTCAGCAGGA
>NW_010168878.1:31363-48732 GCF_000695765.1 Mesitornis unicolor
AGCAGGAAAGAAGAGATGTCATCTCTGTTTTCCATTCATTTTTGGCTTTTTCATCTTGCTTGATCTAAGGTCCATAGCTAATCTGTTTCCAGCATCCATGGGCACAAATTTGTCAGAAGTCCAGAGACGTTTTCATTCCACTTTACCTAAGTCTTTACACCTCCAGCACCTAAGTAATGTTACAGTAGGTAGTGTAGGAGCATCAGTCACTGCAGAGTTTGTTCTTTCTCTCATCTTCTGTCTTGGTGGGAGAACGGTGTTGTCGTCCTAAGCCATTCACAAAAGACTGGCCCTTAGGTCAAAGCTCAGATGAGGCTGGTGGGTGTGGTGTGTATATCTTGTTTACAGAGAAAATTCTCATCCTTATTCCTCCTAGATATCATAACTATCATCTTACAGTTGCTGTTTGTCCCATGTACTCTGTAAAGTTTGCAGGCAGTCTCATATACCTTGCCAGCTTTCCAAGTGCTCTGATGGGACTTAAAAGTCTGATTTTATTGTAGGAATGCATGCTTATGGCAAGTGGCAGAGCGATATTTGTGGAGTGGCTTGTAACTTGATATCTGCACCAGTAACTATGTTGCCAGATAATTATCACTTGTTTTCTGCAGTGATTTATACTTTCTATAGCTCTGTCACAGAGCAAGACTGACTTAGGATTTAATCAAGAGGAATTAAAGGGGATTGGGGCTGCATGCTCCATGCTGTGATGAAGAATCCTACACAAAGCGAATGATCTGTTAAACTAAGGAGTAGCTCAGTGGACCCTTTGCTTTACAGCTTGACTGAAGCATCCTGAATTTGGCTCAAAGATATTTTTATTTTCTTTTTATAACATAATAAAAAATGAACAGTGGCTAATTTCTCCAGTGCTTTGGGGATTCTATTAAATTCTGATATAAAAGTGTTAATTTTTAAAAAGGAAAAATATGAAGCAAGTCTACAACCCATTTGTTGAACAGGGCTGTACACTCAGTACAACATCACTGCCTGTTTTCCTCCTCAGTTTTCTAACTGTGCTTTTCAGGCATGATAGACGCCTTCTCTCTTCACTCTTCTCCAGCCTTCAGGGACCTTCAGGCCCTCCTCTAAAGCCTAGTACAGTCAAGTCAAAATTGTTTTAAATTAAAATTTTTTTTTTTTTTTTTGCTTCTTAAGCCAGCTTTCAGAGAACATGGTGATGGCACTTGACTCTTCAGCCAGTTTAAGGGCACCGGCATTAACTCTGTCTCTTTGATAAAAAATCGGTATGTTTTATTCAATAAAGGCTTTTTGTTTTGTTATTAATGACAGAATTATATAAACCCTTATCTGAATGGGTAACTATTAATGGGTACTGCTCTGCCCATTTGAAAAAGAATGAGCAATATGGGTGAAGGCTTTCTGCATTCTTGCAAGACTGGATCTCAGACAGTGTTAGGTTGGGCCAAACTGTTGAAATAAATTATTGTGATTAAGTCAGTGATGGGAAACTTGTAACTATCTATGTGGGGAAATGTGAAGCATTAAAACGAGTCATAAAAGCAAATATTTTACAAAAGGAGTGGGAGGTGCCACTCTGTTCAAAAGCAATTCTAAGTCATCTTACACAGAATGCAAATTTGGAGGAAGTATTTGTCATGTTGTCATGAAAAACATTTGGTCTGTTTACAAATATAAGTGGGGAGTCATGAGCTTTGTATTTGGTAAACTAGGTGGTAAATGTTTACAAATTCATGTGTAGGAATAGCTTTTTTCTGGATTTTTTTCCTTCTACTAGGCCTTTATAAATATGTGCATGAGCCAAGAAACCATTTTCCGTAGCCCCTCTGTCCAGGTTTTTGCTTTGTGTCGTGGCTGACAGATTGTCATCCATTTACTGCCCTTATCCAATATTTTAGCTTATGAGAAACAGATTAAGTGTCAGATTAGTTTTCCATATCCTTCTAAGTTTAATTTCTGAATACTTATATTTTAACAAGTATAAATTTAAGTTTAAATAACATTAACTAAAATATTGTCATTAAAGAAGTGACATCTCAGCTTAGATTTGTGCTGTGCCATGGTCTTGGCCTGCTGTGCTGAATTGTTGCATTTGATTTAGAATAGGGAAGGGGTCATTCTCAAATCAAAATGAGTTCAGCTTCAGATTTTGTTGGACTTTGGCAGCTACAGTTATTTCAAACCAGCTGGTTTCACTGTCTCTGCTTCACAACACTGGCCCAATGGGCAAACACCAGCATTATTCAGTATCAAGAAACTGCGTGGAAAACTGAGCTGGTGACTTAGGATAGAAACTGTTATCCCAGTTAACAAAAGGAAGCTTTTTATTTCTCAAGGATGTGTGTGCAAGTGAGAAGCTAGAGGAGGACGATCGATCTGCCAGTCAGCTAGACTTTGTGGTTGTTAGGGGAGGTGGAAGTTGGGCAGTTCTAGGAGAAAACAGGCAGTGGCTTGAAGCAATTTGTGCAGGACCAGAGACACTGTCTGCAGTGGGGAAAACGTGCAGAACAAAGGCATAAAACAGCATCGCTCCTTGGTGGGCAAGGAACAAAAAAACTTTGGTGGAAAAAGGAGTGTTCAGAAGATATAGTTAATATTTTAGGGAGAGCATTTTAAGATGAGGAGTGTGTGTGGTGAAGAAAGGGGAGGTAATGTGAACAACGCAAAAGGCAAGTAAGATGTCTGTAGAGAAATTCTACTTTTATGAACAACGTAGGCAAAGTGTGGGAATTAGAAAAGCCGTAATGTCACAGAAACAGGATCATAGAATAATTTGGTTAGAAGAGACCTTTACGACCATTGAGTCCAACCATAACCTGTCCAGTACTAAACCATGTCTCTAAGCACCCATCTTTTAAGTACCTTCAGGGATGGTCACTTGACCACTTCCCTGGGCAGTGTGTTCCAATGCCTAGTAACCTTCTCAGTGAAGAATTTTTTCCTAATATTCAATCTAACCCTCCCTTGACACTCCTTGAGGCCATTTCCTCTTGTTGTATTGCTTGTTACTTTGGAGAAGAGACTGACACCCACCTCACTACAACATTCTTTCAGATAGAAAAAGGACTAAATGGAAACAGATGAAATGTGAGCAGGGGCAAGGGAAAGGGTGGATTTTAGAGATGTAGGATTGAGGAGTAAAAATGAGACACGGGTAGGGATGCATGAACTAGAACTCAAATGGCTAAGGAGGTTGGAACCTGCTTTCATGGTAAAAGATGAGGAAGTAGGGAGAGGTATCTGCATCCCTCCAGAGCCCACATGAGCACCCTGGTGGGGGAAGCTTGTGCACGTGCTCTCCAAGCTATGCCTCCTCTTGGGAGATGCAAGGCTTGTTTCCTCAGGCTGCCGGGCCAGCTCTTCTTACACTGTATGGAAGGGAATGGGAGGGAGGAGAAATAAAAGAGAAAAATGTCCTCCATTTAGGTAACAAATACTCACTGTTGGATTATGCATAACAGAACATAGTAAATGTGAATATCTAAAATACCTTCAAATTTATAAAGTGAAACACAGAAAAAATGTAATAACATTTGCCATGTGTATTTCAGAAGAAGTAAAAACCACCATTTACTTGCTCTGATTCTTCTGGCTTGTCTATATTGTGCTGAGAACAGATTGCTCTGCCCATTAGTAGGAAGGGGTACCGCAGTAAAGTCGGTTGCAGTTCACTGTGGCACACTGCTCTTGACTGCTTGTGCATTGCACCAGGATAAGCATGCTGGGTTTTTGATGCCAGGTATGCAGATGTTGAAGCCCAATGCCAGTTAGAAAGCTTCCATTTTGTAGTGAGCTGAAATTACAGAGCCTGAAAGTCATAGAATCATAGAATTGCTCAGGTTGGAAAAGACCTTTAAGATCGAGTCCAACTGTTAACCCAACACTGGCAAGTTCACCACTAAACCGTGTCCCTAAGTGCCATGTTTCCTTTGACACAGAAAAGTAACTTATTTAACAGTTTTATTTCAAACACCACCAGAAGAGATTTTGTAACTCTGGCTGAAATACAATCAGTTAGATTAGAACTGGCACAACTTTCAGAACCTATTTACTCTCTAAGGATATTTATCATTAGCACTGATAGTAATTTGGATTCTCCGTTGAATCATACAATGGTCTACTGAGCATTAGTTTCACCTATATTGTAATAATAGAGAAATAACTGCTTAAACCCCCATTAAGTGGAATGTAATGCTTCCTTCATGAAAAATTTAGTCATTAATTTTATGATGGTATCTTTTTAATACTATTAAACTGTACACTGGAGATAGTGGTCCCATAAACCACATTTTTGCTGTAGGAGCTGTATGACTTAGATGACTGCAGTCCAGTATGCATTAGCAAAAGTAATAAAAATTTTAAGGTGACTAATGCCATAATTAGGTGTGCAAATAGCACCAACAGGAAAACACTGACTAACAGAGTATATATGTTTGTGTGTGTGTCTGTATGTACATTTATAATATATATTAATTTGTCTATTTGGTTGGTTGCGTGAAGCCTCTGAAGTCTAATTAGAAGATTTTCTAATGTGATACTATAATCTAGGTATGCACTTGAATATTGTGGTGAACTGGGTCCTATATACAGACATGCATTTCTTCTTTACACAAGAGCATACTTAGCTAGAAAAAAATAGCTGCATTGCATGTGACAGGGCAGAAGTGAAAATAACTGTTTTACAATGTGTATTGTTTTTGATGGAATTTAATTTATTTTTTTTGTCTGACAGTGTACACCTATGGGAGTCTTCGTATTTCATTTTAAAAAGTGGCTTCTAGTTCAGTTTTGACCCATGCAAGTAAAACAGGCAGATATACACTCTGTTGCCCTGAGCTCAGAAGAGCAATGACAGATGACATCTGTGAATTTTAAAGCCCTCAGTTGGATTGTGCTGGTGTCATCAGGTGTTGGGTTTCTTTATTTGGTAGGGTTGCTTTTTAGGTTGTCAATCTTTATTTTAAGTGAAATGGTTCTGCAGAAACCCTCTCTTTAAGGTCAGCAGCCTAAAAGGACTGTTCTTCAGGTATGTTCTCTTAAGTAGTGACAGACATATATAAGGATATTAAGAAAAAAGACTATAGCACAGCCAGTCCTTAAGTCTAGGCTCTAAATGAATCAGCCAGTGAATACAAATACAGTGAGTGTTAGAATTGTCAAAGCTGTGGTTGCAGTAGCTTGGAAGTCTTGTTACAACTGCGGTCATTGCAGGTTGTAGCTTGAGAAATTGGTCTCTCCTTCAAAAAACTTATTGCAGAGAAGAAACATGTTGCCCTGCAACCTGGCCACCATAGATGTCTCACCCAAGAGGACTGTGCTTCTCTTCTGAGTCTTGCTCATGCTGGGGCTGGTGTTTACATTGCAGAATCTGAATTAGAAGATGATTCCAAACCTGCATATCCCTATGCATTGTGCATGGTAACCTTCATGCCCTTGGTGAACTACAAAATGTGAGGAAGCCAAACTATGATAAAACAGATACCTGCTGGAGGGAGATATCAAAGTCCATGCTGGTATTTCTTCTGATTGATTGATAATGGCTTTTCTGGTCTTAATTGAGCTGTTAGAAGCTGAGCAAGGTTTGAAATACCACAGAAGTGCTTTAGCATATGCTGGTGCTTGGTGATTGAGAAGAAGGTGGGAGGCTCTTCAATTTTACCTGGGCTCCTAATCATTTCTATGCTTAAAATGCATTCCAGCCTGTAACCTGAAGTTTATACAAAATCTACCACTCAGTCTTTGCAGTATTTTTTTCAAATGGAGCTACTCTGCTGTTGCCCACACTTGTGGATAAGATACATTGACTAAAAGCATTGCCATGCAGTAAAACACGGAGTAAAACTTCTGTAAGAGCTGGTTACATTACGAAAAGGGCTCTGAGTTGTCTCTTTTATATTCAGACCAATGCTGATACATTGACACTGGAAATTTTTTATTAAATTGATTTTGAGCTCTGGGTGTATAAGATGAGTTGTTTTGTTTTCAAGCAGGCTGCTACAGAGTTTCTTAAAACCTTTGCGTGTATGCATTTGTCTGGGGATGCTCTATTGTAGTCAGGAAACTTCAGGTTTGCATGCACTGGCATTGCGCTGCTCCTGGGCCCTGCCAGCCAGCCTGATGCGATCTGCAACTGCCTGCGCACCAGCTCACAGAGGGGTTTACCAACAGAAAATACTTATTCAAGCTTACTGAAATGTTCTGTAGAAATATGTCTGTTGTTTTTAGACTTTTGGAAATAATTACTCAAATAACTCATTGAGATTCAGTCAGTGCATGTAATCTGTAATGTTATGATAGATTATATTACAGGGTTTTTTTATAACATGAATACTGAAACACTTCCATATGAAACACTTCTGTGGGTTCAGAACTGAACATTTTGCAATTATTTGCTCTGTGAAAATTCTGAGATTTCAACATTTCTTCCAAAATTTCTAAATAGAGCCATTTTCTGGGAAATAAATATGCTTCCTCTTGACTTACAGCAGTTTCTTGCTAACTGCGTTAGTCAAGTGTTGACATAGGAGAGGCAGTAGAGAAGCTGGTCAGCATGATCATATGGAGCATCCCATGTCCACCTTCAGTATTTTTTCCCTATAATATTTACAGGCTTTAATGATTTAACAGCCATATTGGGTATGCATGGACCTTTCTTTGAAAGTGTGCCGAACATTAGCATACTCCTTATAGATGGGTCTAAGCTATTATACTTATCTCTGCTATATCTGTAAGTTGTTTGTCTGATTAGCAAGAATTTTATAACTTAGCAACAATTTTTGTGTTAATAGGTTACTTTGAAGAATCTTGCTTTGGTAGCTCTTTCCTGCACAGCAAAACACTTAAACATGGGCTTGATTTAGTCATTCACTTGAATTTAATAGCAGTAAATACTGCTTGATGTTGAAGGTACCTTCTTGAGGATCTATGATGATGCCATGGTGACTTGATACACAACAGGTCTTGTTTTGTTTTTAGCCAAATAATTTTTTCATATTCTTGATGATTTGTAATAATACTCTCTCAGTTATTTAAAGAAATAGTAATTGTGCCCACACATGATATGGATACCTGAATATTTGGTGTAGAACCAAGAGTAAATGTTAGGTTACTCCAGATTTCTCTTAAAAAAAAAAAAAAGGAGCATAGAGACAGAGAAAAGTGAACAGCATGTATTTGTGGGACATCTGTCAGTGACAGACAGTACCAAGTCTCTTACATCTCTCTCCAACCTCTACTAGGATCTACCAGTGGCAGATGTTAGTTGCATATCTTTGGAGCATCCTAAATCAGATAAGTTAGGATGCTGCTGCTTGCCTCATCTCTTGAGTAAAGGTAATAAATTTACTTATTTTAGAGACTTGCTGTGACAGATAGCTTTTCAATTTGTCCAATGGCTTGAAAATAAACAATTTAATACTAGACAAGAAAGCAGTCACTCATTAGTCATACATGTAAGTAGAACATGTTCTGCAGATTACAACTTTTCATGTTTTGACACAGGTATTTATGGTAGTCTTACTGTAGGGAGGTGAGCTATGCTTGCTATGTATTTTGACTTTCACTTTTACCCAGGTATAGTCAGCTTTCCATTTGTGTAGCTTTTTTTGACAAAGTTGAAGAAATTGTAATCTTCTCCAAAATTAACAGAGGACAAAAGCACCAATGTAGTATCTGAAATCACATTTCACTCATTTGTATAATTGAGTCAGTCCCCAATTGATCGTGCCATTTATTTGAGTGTGGCAAGGAAGCAAAGGCAATTGCTGAGCTCTCAAAGCGCAAAGTAAGAGAGAAAATACCATTATATTGTCACACTCTGATGCCTATTTATCAAACTACTGATGAAATACATTATTTTCCTAATAAACACCCTAAGATTGTCTTAAGGAAGAAAATTTTCCTACCTGTGAATCCTTAAGATTTTAGTCCCTCATTTTTTGGGTTAGTTTGCAGACTTAAGGACTTGGACAGGCTTAGTTGATGTTCTGTTGAAAGCCAGCGATGGTGCGTAGCGTGTTCTGGAGCTGGCAGGTAAATTCACTCCCAGTCTGCAGCTCCCAGAAGCACATCCATATGAGCACCATTGCGATTGCATTTCCGTCTGACCTCTGTTCTCTTTTCTTTTCAAGTAGCTGCCTCGCAAATGGCCATGAAGGTCGCTTAAGCCGAGTATGGTGTTACTGTGGAGAACCTGAGACCTGCTGCTGCTGAACAGTCAGCCCTACTGGGGGAAAAAAAAAAAAGGGAAAAACTTTGTAGTCCTTGGTTATTTTATTTATAGGTTTGGTAATGTTAATTGGGTAGATTCTTGGGTTTTTTAAAGGCTTAGCTCCTGGAATACTAGAATTCAAAGGAAATCTTAGCTTTCATTTTTTCATTTTAATAAATGAAAATGTTTACTTCCTTATTTTCAAGAAAACTTGGGAAATTTACTATGAACCAGATAGATTTGCTTTGGTTTTTTTTGTTTGGTTTTTTTTAAACCAAACCCATAATATTCTGAGTTCTGCACTCATTCTTTTTTGTGTGATTGGAATTAAAGATTTTACAAGAAGGCTCAAAGCAATGACCCACTAAACTTGTCACCCTGATTTTGGGTGGTATAACTCATAATTTGGATACTTGTTAGAAATACTGTAGAATAAAAAAAGCTGTATTGTCTCAGCAACTACTTTCTCACTCACTGTTTTATTTAAGCATATTTGCCTACAAGCTTTCTCAAATTCCTTTGTTTGCTTTCTCCTATAGATTTAAAAAATGAAACATACATTTCTGCAGGCTGCCTTGTATTTTTCTACAATCCCCTGTTCAGAGGCAAAGTGTTTATGGCCTTAATGTCTGATGGGTGTGCACACATGGGTTGCCTACTGAGCAAGAGGTAGCTTTCGTGGAGTGACACTCTTGTGTGTAGATTTACTTACATGGGAGAGTTTATACAAATCTCATTTACAGAATTATTCAGGTGGCAGCAAGTTATAACTGATAAACCTGCAACAGAAATACTTGACACCAGATACACAAAATAGGCTAATCCATAAAATAAACAAATAGCACTCAGGTAAAAGCTTTAATAATAGTTAGGAAAAAAAATGCCAATTACACAATAATTATCCCAGAGTGCAAACTTAAACCCTCTTGTGACAGCGTAGAGGCTTTGGCTATATACTGCTAATGGATTTTTAGGGAGGTGAGGAAGTTGTTGTACAGCCCTAGACCAGCGTGGGCTGGAAGTGTCGCTCCAGTGCTGCCTCCATCTGTGCCTGCAATGGCTTTCCTTACTGCTGGTCTGACTGAAGGTGTGCCTGGACACGGCCAGCTTCTCAGCTCCAGTGGGTGCAGGAGGGAAGAGGAAGCCCTGGGGGTCCCCACAGGTGGAAGCCACAGACAGGCTTTGGGGGAGCTCTGGGGGAAAACGCAGCAGTGAGGGCAGTGCAGCAGAGGGGAAACAATTGACTGCACCAGATGAAAGAAGTGCTATGGGTGACACGAGGAGGGGATGCTGTACCTCGTCCGATTAGTGGTGTGCAACTGCCCAGGGCTGGGCTGGCATGAACGGCTGCATGACGCTGTGCCCTCAACCTCGGCAAACTTTTGAACTGCTCTCCTTTCCACTGTGGGGACCTGCCCAGTGGCTGCCCGAGTGAGGGTAAACTTTAAGATGCACACAAGACTTTTCAGCTGGCAAGCAGAAATCAGGAAAGCAGAACAGAAAATTACCATGGCCACAAAAGTACCTTTTGAAAACTCACTGTTTGGGAGAGAAAAGGCTGACACAGGTATTTATCGTAGCCAAATCTCTTGTAACATAGCTTTAACTCTGTCAGACCTTGTGATTAATTGATTTAGACCTCAAGGAAGACCTCAATTTAGACTCTGCAGTTGTTTCCTATTTCATACAGCTTAGCCTGGGGATGAAACCTGCTTCTGTCAGAGAGTCCCTAATTTTATTTGCTCAGCTCCTGAAAGCCAGTAGAATCTGCTGTAGAAACAGAATTTGTGAATGAGCTCACTTGGCAGAGCGAACATAAAAATCCTGTGCAGGTGTGCAAATGCTCGCAGCTGGTGCTGGAATGCTGCTGTATTTCTTGGCACCAAGTTAATGCACAGCCGTGTTTTCTGGCCTGTCCACAAACCAAGAGCTTAGATTGTGCTAGGAGGTGGAAAGTAGAAGGCAGGGCGTAGCACTTTAAAAGCTGCCCCTTTCAGCCAGGGCTCACGCACTCTTGCTGCAGTGGATGAAGGGAATGATATAAGCCCTCAAAGTACCAGTGGCACCCTGTCACTCACAGCTGTAAACATCTGCTTCCAGTGAGCTACATTACAGATGATAAATAAGATGCTGCACAACCTTTAGCTAGTGGTGAACATGCTCCACCATTGACTGTGTCGAGTATAGGACAGGGAGGCACACAAGGTTTAGCATGACTTTCTGCAGTAGGTTCTTGTGAAAAAGTCCAATGGAGCAGACTGGGGAGTAGGATATGCTAGTAGGCGTCTGGGGTTGCTGTAAGTCATCTGTGATAAGCTGCTGTGTCTGGGTTAGTGTGTCCTGTCAGGAAATCTGTGATGAGGAGGAGGAACTGATGTTTCTCCATGATCTGTATATCTGTTTCCAGAATCAAAGGAAAGTAAGGCTGGAAGAGATCATGTAATGCAAAGATTCCCAATGTCTCATCTGTCTTGTGCCATTAGCAGCAGTAGTAGCTATTCCTTATCCTAGGCCATACAGCTCCTTTGAAATGTGAGGAGTGTCACAATCTCAGGACACCTTCTGCTGCCTTTAACCTGCTTTTAAAAACCTTGAGTCATGAAGACTCTCCAACCTTCCTAGGAGATCTTTCCTGCCACCTCTCCTTCCTCATCACCAGAAAGTTTTGCTATGGGATGTTTTGCTAAGGGATGTGGAATTGTGCCCACAGGGAAGAGGGTGTTTGTCTGTGAGACCAGTGGAGGTGATTCCTGAGGAGATGCCTAGGAGCATGAGCAGGCAATAGGAAGCTCAGAAACTGAGTTTGGCCATAGGAACCTCTATGCAGTGTTGAATTTATTTGTGATTAGCTGGTCACACTGCTGTTGTTGCCCCTACTGTGACTATTACTCGCCATCCTGTCTACTCTGCCTCCATGTTGATCTCCTATCTGTACCAGGCTTCAACAGTGGCAGGGGGAGAGAGCCAGCACATCACAGTGGGACTTTAATCTGGTGGTGAATGCAGGCAACTGCTGTTGAAGTCAGCCTTGCCATACCTAATGCATGGCTAAATCATGGTGGAGTCTTCTCTACCCCAGTTGTAAAACAGATCTGTGTTTAGTCTGTGATAGTCCTGTCCTAACTGATGGGAGCTTTGCTAGACTAAGCATGTTGAACTTCCAATCCAGTGGTAATGAGGAACCTCTAATAGGTAGACCGCTGCTGCCTGAGAAAAGGTGATGGTTGTTTGTCTGCTAAAAACAGTCTGTGCAGTGGCATCTAGTGCACAGCAGGAAGAATTACAGATGTCCAGCAACCCTCTAGCTAAACTGGGTGCCACTGAGGAAGGACCACAAGCTGCCTTTCGGGGAAGCTCTGGGGCTGGGAGCCTGTTTCTTCCTTTTCTTCTCCACTCTCCGAAGGGGAGCAGGGGACCACAAGTTTTAGGGCAGCTCAGAGCACCACAAGCTGTTGTTGTGCTTTTGCCCATGAATACTTAGTCATCCAAATGCGGAGTTCTGACATGGAGGGGGCGGGGGGAAGGATAATCCAGTTAGGGGTTTTCTAGAGGAGAGGGGCTATTGTCAATGTTCCTGGTGGCAGGAGCTGCTGATGGGCTGGAGGAGTCATAGGTGTTTTGACTGACAAAGGGTAAGTGTCCAACACCCAAAATCTCAGACACAGCAGCAGTGTGTGCTTATCTCTGTTCCTCTTTGGACTGAAGCATCACAGTATCTGGCCTGAGTCTGGGCTCAAAATCCAGTGCAATGCCACACTACTCTTTTTCTCACATATAAGGAAAAAAATCAGCATGTAAAATGACAAAGGAGAAGAACTGAGCAATCCTGGGTCTGCATTCTTGACCTAGAGAAGACCAAGAAGGATGGTGATGCAAATAATAAATTTAAGGAATCACTATTAGGTACAAATGAAAGTCTGTTTCCATTCGTTATTTTGGTACGTGCAAGACGAAGCAATCCTGATGGGTATCACAGTGTGCCTATTTGTGTAGAGACCTTGTATGCTCATTTTCAGCAGCAAAAATGTGTGAAATGTGCATGCATACATGCATATATGTATATGTGTGTGTATGTTGCAGTGTTGTCATAGCAAACCAAGTACAGGTAATATCTTACTAATATCAAAAACGTTGTTGCTGTTGGAAGGTTTTTAATATATAAAAATATTTATCCTTGGGTTCTAGATAAATGCATAAATTTGAAAGAAAAAAGTTTACCATAGAATAAATATGTTTGTGTCAACAGAGGACTTAATTCTGCTCTTACTGATGTCGATGATAATCCTTCCATTGTATTGGTCTGAGCAGAATTGACCCTCGAAAGCTTCAGTTTCAAAACGATCTCTCATTAATGACAATGGGTCAAGCAAATCCTCTTATGGAAATACTGGAAACTCTTAGATTTTGCCCTAAAGAAGTGGGAGTCAAAGTTCCCTCCTAGCACCATGGATAATCGGCCACATCCTTATTCCTTTTCCTTTCCTGTGTATTAGCAGACGTGCACAGCTTGTAGGTATTGGATGAAGCCTTCAAATCCCATTGATTCTGGCTCTGGAGACCTCAGATCCTTAAGAATGCATATCCAAGCTGCCTAAAACCAAAGAGGAAAGGAATAATAAGTTTGTCAAAAATTCAGTTTAAGTTGTCACAAAATGGTTCATTAATTCTGTTGGTATAGTCCACTAGATGGTTTTATTTTAGAAATAATATGCACTGAAATTTAGGTTCAGTAAACTGCCAGAGATGGTGTCTCCCTTCTGTCCTTTTCTGGTGGGCAAGAAATAGCTGGTGAGGTATTCAGACAAGACTTGACTAAATATCTCTTAGCTTTCAAAATACTGCTTTGTCTACCAAGCTACTAAACATTTCTTGCCCTTTCACACTGTTCCTATAAACCCATTTTTGACCACCCTGATGTACATGGCCTGTCTTCCTTTCTGACAGGAGTAAAAAGTGGAGCCTGAACTGAATATTGCTTTAAAACAGTTATTTCCTCAGGCTGCAATATCTGGTTAAGAATCTGTTGTCTCAAGACAGAGAATGTGCTAAAGAAGATTGCTCACATCTGTTTCTCCTGTTTGTGCACATCTCATTCATTTCTTCTGGGTGATCCATAGGAGTGTCTTCTTGACGAAAGGGGGACGTAGTGCTTTGGGGAAGTGTCTCTTCATACAAGCTGGGTAAGATGTACTCAAAGGCATGCTTTGCTTCTGGAAGCAGAGGAGAAGATCAGACCCAGTTTATTCTGTTTCTTTGTCTTTCTATTAAATGGTTATTTTAAAAAAAGGATTTTACATTAAACAATGGATTTCTTCTGAGGTCTTTATAATCCTTTTGGCTATCATCAGATTGGATTTTGCAATAGCAATGCTGTATTTATTTATTAAATGGAAAGTTATTTGATGAGAGTAGCTGCACTGTTGAAATGAGTATCTGGTAGAAACAAATTTTAAAGGACACTATGTTTGTGAATTAAAGCTTGTTTTTTTAAAGCTTTGGTTGAATTCGCAAATAAAATAATTTAATTTTTCAGGGAGAAGAATAGCCACAGCTCTGCAAGAACAACTCAGACTTATCAGTTAGCTCTTGGGCACATTGTTTTCAGAGCCTGCATAGCTCCATTTCATAGTTCCCACTATCATTTGGAGCCTGCACTTAGAGCATCTGCACCTGCCTGTATATTGCTTTTAACTGCAGTTAGCTAGGGTGAGAAAATTAAGTGGTGCTGGATGCTAAATTTATGTGCAAGACTTTTTTCTGCTGCCTCTATGTGTAAGCACCGATTACTTTATACATTCAACACTGCCTGTCCATTTCTTGTGTCTAACACAGACATGTTCTCTATTACAATGTAAGATTAAGTAATTTTTCATCATTAAAAAAAATATGTGCTGTTCTTAATCAAATCATAACCTGGTAAAATAATAAAAATGCAAATATCTTACATTGTCTTCCCAAATGTGCATTACCTAATAACTTCTAGGTTTGCTTTGTAATGCCTTCTTACTTGGCTATTTTAATCTCTTTTCCTTGTCCTCTTCTTCCTTTTGTAAAGGCATTGTGGGTAGATGAAATGGCTGTTTGAATAGTCCCTGAAAAAAAAAGAAAAAGTATGAGACAGAAGTGCTCAGAAAGAACATTTCTCTGACTGCTATGAAATTAATCTTCTGTGTCTGGAAAATTAGAATTTGAACTGTAAGGAGACTGCACACTTTGGACAGCGCTGTCCATTTGTACAATGAACGTCCAAATCAAAGCCTACTAAAACCTGGACAGATGCTAGATTACAATTATGAGATAACTTCATATGGAGAACCACATTCTCTGTTAGAATGATCTGATGCTTCTCCACAGTTGCCAGATGAGTAATGCTATTTATGCTCTGCATAATTTGGTCCATAATTGGTATGATTGTCTCCTGACTTTTGTTAATAAAAACTTGGAGGAAGTCTTTGAGCATCAATGAAGTTACAGCCATGTGAAAACAATATAAAGGTATGGAGAGGCAGTAGTTTTGAACAGACGGTATTGACACTGATGGGGCAGAGACAGAGGTCAAGAACTGTGCAGTAGCACTGGGCAGAGAGCTTGTCTGTTCTTAAGGAGCTCTGCAGCTGAGATGAGCAGCCAAAGTGGTTCCTGGTTGCCATCAGAACAACATAAAGGCACAAGAAATGAAGTAAGGGGTCTAGTCACAAATTTGCTGCAGGTGTTACGTGGATCAGATTCAATTAAGAACAGGAGGCATTGCCAGAATGAACTCAGTTGACCCTTAGGACCTACCATAAAATATTGCTGTGAGAGAAAACAGCACAGCAGCTTGACTAGTTTTTTGGGTAGGACAGTAGGGCAGGGCAGAGGCACTGTTCATGCAGTTCTTCTCCTGTTCATTAAGCCAGCAATGTGTATTGTTTGCTGTATGCCCTCAAAAGCAAGATTCTGCTGGTGCCTTGCAGTGAGGACGCCACAGACTCCTAGCACGCAGTGGCACAAGAGAAGTTCTGCTGGTGATGTGCCAGTGCCCATCATAACCACCCAGCAGCTATGCTGGTGCCTGTAGTTTCTTTGTCTCTGTTGTTTCCTTGACTGTCATGCCAAGGAAATGTCATAGCTTTTAGTGTGTCCTTTGACAGCCTGCTGTGCTTCTCAGGATTGATGTGTCCAGTCAGTTAGGACTAACACTCTTTCAGAAACCAAGAGTATTGCTTTCCTGGTTCAGCTTTACTTCTTTGTCCTTTTGCTAGATGTTTTATCCCTGCTGTTTTTCTGATAGTAGCTACTGAATTTTCTACACTGTACATTATGCCCTTTCTTCTGTTGGGTACTGGTACAGTGCAATCAATTAACTTTGGGTCTGTAGCTTGGTGGCTTATAGGTAGGGCTGTTGTCTATCAGCAGGGCTGTGCTACTGCCACAAGCAGAATTGTTTGCATCCTTGCTAAAATAGTGGGGGGGCACTGCAACACCTTTGCAAGGCTTTTTCCTATTTTTCCTTTCCCCAGTTTGCCCTTTCTTTTTCTCTGCTGCGAACTCTGTTGAGGGTGTTGGATGATCAGAAACAATAGGTGCTGCCTTTCTTCCTTCTTCTTTCGTTTCTCTTACTACCTCTACTGTTTGTGTTGGGAGAAGCCCAAATTACCAAATAAAACCCATCATGCATGGCATGTATTTTGGCATGTATATGCTGTCAACTCATATGGAATATGGAATGATAAGAAGTGTTTTTTCAGGCTTCAACTGAAACAAACCTTAGTTTGCCTGCAGCTGCTCAGGGTTTCCTTCAGTCTGTAGCTATTTGATTAGAGTGGTTTTAGTCCACATGCTGCAAATGACCAGTTTGGTGGTCAACATTAAAGTACATTTGGCCAACTCCTATTGTATTTGAAAAAATGAGTTTTGCTTTCTAAATTCTAATGAACATATGATGTTTTTCACATACTATGAAAATAATGTTTCTCATAATGTTAAGTGGTATTTGTTGTTTATTTACCTCATTTTGTTAGAAGTCAGGACGTTCCCCCATGTCTGCCTGCGTGCCAGCTCTTCAAGGCAGACATTTCTGCAATGGTGAATGCTGTAGCTTCCTTTGGCTCTGAGAATCTGAAAAGGAACGTCTCTTGGGTGGCTTTTTGTTTTGTTTTGTTCTTTTTCTTTTCTTCTGACTAGTCTGAATGCCTGAGTACAGTCTGGCTCATCATCATGATATTTTATCTTGGTGTTGACAAGTGCCATCTTCTGTGCTACTGCAAGATTTTCTTTGGGGGATGCAGTGAGAAAATTCAACCCTGTCAATGAGTAGATGAAGCTGTCAAGTTCCAAGCGCCAGAGCTGCTGTAGATGCAGTAGGAGACCACCAGGTGGGGGAAGAAAGGGGGTCCCTTTTCGCTGCACACCTGTGTAACACAACCACGAAAATAAATACAGCAGGTTGTTTTTTTAAAGCTCTTGCTGAATGAAGGCAATGTGCATTGCCTATGAATCTCATGACCTCGGGGAGTTTGGGCTTTAGAAATTTAACAAAAGGTGTGTTTAAAAGGCAATAAAACCAGAAGTAATGCTAAACTGGAAGTAGGGAGGAATTTCAAAAAAATAGCTCCTTTCAGGAGAAACGGAAGCAGTGGAGAGGTGCCAAGGTTTTGTATGAGAACAAACGTGATAAAATTTTGGTCTGAGAAGACTTAGTGACTGTGCTTTCCTGTTTCTGCTGTTTTTTCAGTTAGTCAGGAAATAAATGGCCAGTGACAAGTGGTTACTTGTGCAGTGGTGTGTTTTAGGTTTGCTCCATGATTGTGTGCTGAAAAAGAGAGCAGCTTATGAACAGAGACCAATATCTGCTCTTCCATAAATAACAGGGTCAGGACATGCACCCCAGGCCCCTCCTGCCTACCCACCTCTTCCCTTTCTCTGGGCTTGCTGTCACCATGAGTTTGCTGAGGTGAAGTTTTTTCACCTGGTGCCCTTTCCCTAAAGTTGTGTTATTGCTTGGAGACCCAGCACAGGCAGGAATACCTGTTTCTCCATGCACAAGCCTGCCTGCTTTCTGCCTGTGGGGACCCCCAGTGCCCCAGGGCTGCAGCCAGACCCCTTCCCTCCCAGGGCAGCACTGCCACATAGCAATAGCCCCCAGAAATACATGTCTGACGGTGAACCTGTACAGCTCCAGTTCAGCACCGACATG
>NW_010168878.1:48763-73117 GCF_000695765.1 Mesitornis unicolor
CTCCCACCATCTTTAGTTTGTCTTTGCCCAAAGTGGATCCAGCACAGCATGGATGAATAAACTGGTCCTTTGGCTGTGAGCCAGGATGCTGTGCCCATAGCATCCATGGCATTGTCTAGTGCTGAAACTGCAACACCACCATTACCGGCAGTGTGGAACAACTGGGGTGAAACTCTGAGAAAGATGAACCAAAACATTGTGTCCTGTGAAGCTGTTTACTTCCCACCATTGATATTTTAGCTGAAATATTGAGTCAGAATTTTAAACTTTATTACTGGCCGTTTTGGGTGCTTTCAGTCTCATCACCTGCCCAAATTGAGACTTTCTAGTGGGCTTTGCAGAGAAGGTGCAAGCAGACGATTTCTGCAGCAATTTCTGAAAGGCTAAGCTGGGCACAGCTGAACAGCAGGCCACTCATTGCCTCTTCCAGAAGAGTTGACCCAGTCATCTCTACCCATTGCAAAGGTATATGAAGGAAACTTCTTCTTCTTAATAATAGCACAGGAAATTCAAACAATATCTCTGGAAAATTGCAGCACTTCTTGGATGGTTAAAATTTAATATCTTATCCTGCCATTTGTGGTATGATACAGATACCCATGCGTATACTCCTGTCGTATCTTACTGCTTAATTATATCAGTTATGAATCAGCCAAAAGATGCAGGGGAAAGGACATAGAATTAATTCTTGATTTAGATAGATAAAGGGCTAGAGAAAAGAATAAGATTGGTACTCAGCTTCTTCTAAAGCAAGCTGGTCCCTAGCAGGCAAAATAAAGGGCAGAGATTTCACAGTGACAATTAAAAATTCAGTTAAATGAGGCTACTATGCACAGCTGTCAGAATACTAGGTTTCTAAAGTTAAATCTTAATTCTTGCCTGTCAAGTATATTTCAAACTGCAGATTTTTTTGCATAACTAAGTATCATGGTCTGGATGTACAAATAGGATTTATTGTATAATATACCAACTATACAAGACAAAATTTAAGATCTCTTACTATTCGTTTCTACTGGTGTGTTATTCTTCCATGTCATCACTTAAGTCTTCATTTCCAAGTTTCATTAGCAGGAGAAAGGAGAAGACCCATTGTTCTGGAGGCTGGATAATAAAAAATCCGTTCTGTTTCCTGAAATATGTGTCAGGTTGACGTATGTATTTAGAAAGAAGGAGAAAAAATATCTATTTCTGCTAAGAACAGTGCAGTACATGCAATACCACCCATGGAGAGGAAGGGTTATAATGATCACATTAAAAAGTCTCATATGTGACTTAGAAATCCCCCAACCCCACATATGACTGAAATTTTAAAGTACCCAAAGGAACACCCTAACCTCCTATCACTCTCTAAGCTCACTCTTGTGGTTTTCCCTGTGTGTGTCTTTAATTGCTGCATCATGCCACAGCCTCGACATGACACAGCAGAAGCCCATACCCAGGAAAGATGGTGCAGCAAAGCTGAGGAGGGATCATACTCCAGTCTGTCACATCACAGATGCATGCTCTAACCTTGAACTTTTCAAATTACAGGTAGGCAACTAGCAAATTAGGGATTATCTAGATGCAGAACTCAGGTTGCCTGGAGAGCTTTGAAGATGAACTAGGCGGTGGGTGGCCAACGTCACACGAGCTGAGTAGCAAGTGGACTAAGACCTGAGTAGTTTGAACATAAGGATTCAGGTTTGACTCTTTCTGCTTATTAGACATACAAATATCATTCCTTAGCCCTGATCTGCATTCACCACAGCATCCTCACTGCATATATTAACACTTTAAACTTTCTGACCCGAAGTATTTCTCCCAAGACCTGCAGCTGCCGTGGCTGCCTTGCTGAGGGAATTACTTCTGCTTTGTTAGTGCCCCAGGGCAAAGCTAATGAATGTCGTCTGCCCCACAGCGACAGCAGAGGCTACACGCAGACTTTCAATGCTTGCTAATAGGACAGGTCACCGGGGAAATTGTGCTTCCTTCTTACAGAAGAAAAAGGGAAGAAATGTATGATTTTGTTCAAGCCTTTCTATTTTAAACAGGAATGGATGACACCGAAGACCCAAAGATTGTCCTTCTTAACAAATTAGGAATTTGATATGGACTTTTATTTCTTTTAGAAATAATGGCAACTGCAGAAAACATTCACTTGCTGAGGTCCAGAGGGACCTGCAAGTCCTTCAGAGCTCACACACGCTTGTGGTGCGTGAAATAAGTGTCATTATGTTCATCTGCTCTGTGCTCAGGGTATGAAATATGCCTCTCAAGGCCAATTACTGTGTCAACAGAAGTAAGAAAGTATAATTTTCAAGTTGGTTGAAGTTGAGATAATGTACCTAGTGGAGTGGATCTCTTACACATGAAGCCCAACAACCTGGCCTACAGTGTTACAGTTTATAAATTGTAGAAAAAAGTGCCAGCTCTTCAGGAGCTGTGCTAGACACCAACATGAATGCACCTTTGTTGTCCATTGAAATCCGTCCCTGTGCCTTCCCTGTGCAGGCACTGCCTTAGAGAAGAGCAACATTTTTTCAATGTGTGAACTACATGTAACATGTATCACAATAATTTTCTCCAGAATATGGAATTAATAGCATTTTTTTTCTGCAAATAGTTCTATTTTTTAAAGTGAAATTTTCAAACCATAGTTGAGCCTAGTGTCATATTTCAGCTAAGAGTTATTTTTTCTTCTATATTTAGTTGTTTGGATTTTTTTTCTTTTCTGTGAATAGAGGTTCATGTTGATCTTTTTAATAATGAAATTTGGACTGCAAAAAATGGGAAAATAAATTGGATTTATATGTAGTGTACATATATAAATACACACACATATCTTATATTTGATGTCAGAGAGACGTGACCAAACAAATCAGGAGATTGTAAAAGACTGGGAAGAACACCCACAATGTTAGCGGAGAGATTACATTAGCATAAGAGAGAGAGCTTCATAAATAATGGTCAAAAAAGCAGAATTTAATTCTGTTGGTAGCACATAAGAATATTTGTTCATGTCTTCAGAGTTTTGAGTACAGAACTTCAAAGGAGCCAAGCTGATAGTAACTGATAGTGGGGAAGGCAGGTAAAATGAGGGGTACAAAAAAGTGGAAATGAGTAGGGAACTAATGGTATTTTAGCTGAGAAAAGCTCAGGGATGTTTATGTGATCTTCTCAAAACAGTGTCCCTGTGCAACACATAGGGGATGGTGTTGACTTGCAGCAGGAAGATGGGAGCGTTGACGTATGAGTTTATTAATAAACTCTTTTGTGATCACTGATCAAGTATACATGGTTTTTGGAAACCATTTCAAAGCATACAGTCTGGTACTTGTAAACTATCAAAGAAGAGTTGCCGTATGCATTATGACTCAAAAGCAAATCTTCATCCTGCAGACTTCATTCCTCCTCTGGGGCAGAGCATGTGACAGGAGAAGCCTTTCAGGGACCGTGTGCATCTTTCTCTAGGGATGGTTTAACATGTTTCTTTTATCCTAAACTGCTGAACAAATAAAACTGTGTGTAGGAAAACCAACCTCCCAGATAAAGGCAATGAACCATGAAGAGAAACCCTATTCCTTCAAGTTTATTGAGGATCAAATGTAGATATCTTTCTTTATGTCAGATAATGCCTTCCCATTCTCTCTGAGCAGTCATGATCGAATAAATGTTTCCAAATGGAAGTCACAGTGCCAAGCACGGCAATGCTGTCAGAAACCTGATTGAATCTGGCTCTCATACGTTTAAATAAAACATGGTTTGGAGGCACACACTTGATTTAAAATACAAAACATTTCTATTGAGATAAATGCCGAGGGTAAACTAGCCATCAATGATAGAAACGGTTCCACAGATTCTTGCATTTCCCTCCTTTTTGCGTTTCACATTATTCACTGTTTTCCACATTTCTTTTCCATTTTTAAGTATATGCATATGAATGTACAATGAATTGCTTTATAGTGTTTTGCTGTGTGTGTATTTTAAGAACTTAAAAAATAGATGTGCAGTATACTGTACCCTGGTGCATTTTCTGAACTGTCTCCAACACCTCTGGGAATTCATCTTGCACTTCTGTAAAAGAGATTTACTGTTCCCACCAGGGCCACTGAGGAAAAGAGTGATCCCATTTGAAAGCAGGTTCTTCACACAGTGAATAAAGCCCTAAGGAGTTTCAGAGCCAATAAAAAGATCTCCTCCTCCCCATTTGCAATGCCAGGCATTGATATTTTATTTAGTGTCACATCCAAGGCAAAATGATGCTGCGACAGTGTATTATAATAAAATAATTGAGTTTGTAAAATTTTTTTGTAAATGCACTTTTCATCCAGTCTCCTCATTTGTTTTTCTCTCCTGTACATAGAAACTGGAGTACAACAGTATTAGAACATAAACTGTTATTGTTTGGTGGGTATCAAGATAACTCATATGCGGCAAACAAAGTAGCAGGACAGCTTGCTTTTGCTATCTGGTTATGCTATACACACTGGCATTAAAGATTCTATAAAGGGAGAACAGCCATTAATGATTTGTATGCATAAGTAGGACTGCCTTGGTGCCACCTTTTAGGGAGTTACACCAACTCCTCCTCCAGCACTGAAGAAGACACGGACTGAGGCAGACAGGGATGCCCCGTCCCACATTGCAGCCTGAAGAGCTGAATTCTCCAATAGTTCCCATCGTGCATTGTTGGACAGGTTGCACTGGGTTTGTAGTGCTCCCCAGTGCTGACCAATAGCTGAAAGGTTTCAAATTAGAGATGGTTGATGTGAATGGATTTTAATGAAGTGATTAATACCTACATATGTTTCCATCTGCTATTGCTGCTATTTTGTGTTCCAGTGAATTAAAAAATGTTATACTTGCAAACTGGGAAGTTATATGAGCCTTAGTAATAGGGTGATCTGGACAAGATCCAAGATCAGGTGAATCAGGGTAAATATGATTTACCATATTGCCCACATCTTTTAAACAGTGAAAACAATCAGATACTGATACGGTTTATCACTGCGGTTGTAGATCACTCACTGGAAATTTAAAAATCAAGACTGGATTTTTTTTCTTTCAAAATTAAGATCTTTATGTATGTAATATTGTATTTTTACATGATATTATCAGCTTGGTACAGATACATCTATTCAGCTCTTGCTGAAACCTTTTTATTTCTTTTTAGGAATCTTGTATACTTCGAAAATGAGTCACTTTTTCTAATTGCTTGTAATTAATACTTCTGGTAAATGAATGGCACACGTTATTATTTTTTGTTTCTTTGCTTGCTTCTTTTTCCAGAAATGTTTAGAAGAGATTTAATGCATTCATTAGCAAGAAGTTAACATTCATTTAACGTAATTACCATCCTTTTTCCTAAGTGGAAAGATTTCCTTTTCAGACCAGAAAGTCATGCTTTGATGAGCAGATCACAACATGGGAAAACTGATTTTGGTGAGGCAAGAGAAAGGCGCTGAGAATTGCCTGAGGAGGGGGATGCCAGAGCTTAGCATCAACCTGGGAAAGAATGGGGGGAACACTATATGCAAATGCCTTCTTCTCTTAAACACTAAAATGCCAAAAGCATATTCATTCAGTAAAATCAGTACCTTTCACCAAGAGCAAAAGGAAAATTCATGGTTTTGTTCACTAAAATATTGCTGCATTCCACACAAAGAGCTATTGTTGTTGCTCACAGAAAGGAGAGACTTTAGGGCTGTGAAGGATTCACGATGTGCAGGGAGCATTTTGGTTCCATTTGCTAATTCTCACAAGCTGTCAACTGGCAATGTGATCAAATTTCTGTTCACTTTTTCTGAGGTGGACTAGAGCATCCATTTGAAAAGCTAAACAAAATCAGAAAGCCTAGACACCATTTTAATCACAGATAAATAGTCCAGCTGTGTTATAGACGTTTTACATGCAGGTAGGTTTCACTGACTGCTGCTGATAATTCATCAGGGACATGGTTAATCAGTTGACTATTCTACTGTGTCTGGTAAGCCATTTTAAGTTTGCTTTTAGAGATAGACCCAATGTGAAAAGGATAAAGAAAGGCAGGAATCCATTGCTTGTCTTTAGGTCATGGCCCCTTTCATAATGATGGTCATGAAGTGGAGGGTAAAGTTCCTGAATTGAAAAGGGTGCTGAAGCAGATAACCCGCCAGGACAGGGGTATGCCCATTTGGGTGCTGAGTGGAGCATCTCCCTTATGAGGAGCGGCTGAGGGAGCTGGGTCTCTTTAGCTTGGAGAAGAGGAGACTGAGGGGCGACCTCATTCGTGTTTATAAATTTGTAAAGGGCAAGTGTCAGGAGGAAGGAGCCAGGCTCTTCTCTCTGATGTCCAATGATAGGATAAGGGGAATGGGAGCAAGCTGGAGCATAGGAGGTTCCATGTGAACATAAGAAAAAACTTTTTACTGTGAGGGTGACAGAGCACTGGAACAGGCTGCCCAGAGAGGTTGTGGAGTCTCCTTCTCTGGAGACATTCAAAACCTGCCTGGAGGCGTTCCTGTGTGACCTAGTCTAGGTGATCCTGCTCTGGCAGGGGAGTTGGACTGGATGATCTTTTGAGGTCCCTTCCAACTCCTAATATTCTGTGATTCTGTGATTCTCTAGCGCTGGAGATTTTTACTGAAAGAGAGGAGGCACAAATGATTAAGCTGAGGCCTAATTTCATCCATTTTAATACCCTTTCATAATGTTTGTTGCCTTCATTTTCAACACCCTTTTCTAGGGTAAATAAAGATTTAACATTTTTTAAACTTGCTCTGCAAGCATATATCTTTTTCTTTTCATTGTTCAGCTCGGGGCTGACTGAAAAAGCATGCTTATTAACAAATGGAGGACAAAATGTAGCAGGAAGGAATGGCTGGGGAAGGCCTGTCAACCCTGGTAGCAGTGACAAATTCTTTATATGTATATCTAGCCTTTCAAAAAGCTGTGAGTATTAAGAGGGGAAATTTGCTTCCTGAAACTGCTGAAATCAGGAATAGAAATAATTCTAATTACATTCTAAATGATAGCATTATAAGACTTGCATGGGTGCCCTTTCCTTCATTTCCTTGCTATTTTTTTCACCATTTACTGCTAGCCTTGTATAGCCTTGTAGCAGGCACAGTTCTAGAAAAAAATGTGAAAATAAAGAAGCTTTTTTCTATTCTCTTTCCATCAGCTTAACTTCCCATAGAAGCTGAACAACATCCTCTTTATCAAGATTATGGCTTTCCACATCTTGGCATACTATTTCTTTCCTTTAGTGCATGCCAGCAAGCTGAGCTAAGAGCAATGAAAGTAGAAAATAAGGCGTGTATAGGGCCATACTTAGTTCCATCAAGAGCATTTATTTGCATGAGTGAGGCAAGGGAGATAAAACTTGTGTTTAGAACTCTGAGTAACACATACCTGTGTTTCAAAAGGTGACACATCTGTAACATTCTGCCTACTGCTTGAAGAAATGGATATTATTCATAGATATCTGAATGAAAGAAAACCTGTATCAGTCTTTTGAGCCACTTTAGAACAAAGGTGGAGCCCAGCTCTGCATCTTAGCCATAACGTAGCCTTGACTTGTATTTGCTGGAAATTGTAGTGCTTAGAGCTAGCTGTTGTAGAAATATGGACTGATAGGCCTGTGCATTATTCATGCTAAATACTTACTGCTGAATCATGAGAAGGCTTTTATAGAAAAAGCCACAGAGAAACCAAGCACTTTCTGCTAACAGCCTGAGTGGTTTTTAAATCCCGTTGTCCTACATAGGAGGGTATGGCAAGCAGCATCTCGTGACATCAAGCACTGTGCTTGGTTCTAGTATGTTGAATCACATGAAAAGCCACAGTAGGACAAGTGGGTTGGCAGGTTTGAACAGGACATTAAAGAATACTGCTTCAGCCAGAGGGTACTGTAGTACAAGAACAGGTTATCCAGAGAAGTTATGGGATTTCCATCCATGGAGGTTTTTAAGTCTTGGATAAGCAAAGCCAAGGCTGATCTCATCTGCTGTTGCTGATAGTCTTGCCGTGAGCAGGAGGTTGGACAAGATGACCTTCAGAGTTACCTTTGAATCAATGTTTCTGTGATTCTGTGGCTTTCTCAGTAAAAATATATGTAAACTGTGCTCTCCTTTCACTCTTTCTCAAAGTATAAGCCATTATTTTTACAAGAAAAAAGTAAACCAGAATCAACACACATTTTTGTTTGATAAAGTGCCAGCCTTTTTAATAGTAGAGGTAAGGTTTATTCCCTTGGATCACTGAAGCACAACACAACTGTTATTTCAGTGAAGCAATAGGGAGAATGATTTTAATTTGAATCCAGCTATTGTTACAATGAAATTCAAAAGCTGATGGGGCTGTAATAAGGAGCTAAAAACCTGTGGCTCAATAGTCAGTGTTGATTTCTCTTTTACTGATTTCAGGGAAACCAAGATTTTATTCTATGGCATGAAGAGCCTCACAAAGACTTTCCAACAATTAATTTCCTTTTAAGTCCTTCTCTAATGGCTCAAACAGTCTTTTAAAATTAATTATGCTGGTTCTTTGTGCAAAGATCATTTTTTTCCATTTGCAATAGATTTAAAGAAATATAGACTTCTTCCATGTTCAGGTGCAAAACATACAGTTTGCCAAAGGAAAATGAGTCTTTTCTTCACAAGACAGACAAATTAGACTCATGTAAATCTAATAAGCTTTCTCACAGTTAAAACATTCTTTACCTGCTGTGGGGAATTATTAAAAAAGTGTTATTCTTCCCTATCTCAAAAAACTTCAAAGTCTAATCTATCAGCCCTCGCTGATCAGCATAGCAAAGTATTCATCCCTATGCAAATTGTGTTTTGGAAAACAATATTCAGTCCATATAGTGAAAGATCAGGACAGATGGATAACAGTGAAACTAAATTTCATTTGAACTGCAGTGCAGTAGTATTTTTCTAGAGGTTGAAAGTTTCCTGATATTTAGTGGAGCTGAGAAATGCCACCAGTTTTGGCATTGCTTGCATTTGAATTGATTTTTTGAATGGATTTCTCTGGTCTTCTTTGGTTACCTCTTTTTAGTTTTTCTGAAAAGTGTTGCATAGCATTTCTTAAAAGAATGCCCAAAATATTCTACCTTCCAGTCAGTTATGCTTTCACGACTACATTAAAAACTCAACAAAAAGACTTAAAATGTATAACCAATGAAAGAAAAGGAAAGCAGAGAGCAATTTCTGTGCAGCAAAAGCTGAGGACTGTAGAAAGCATGTGAGGGGAGCAGAGGCAGAAAACAGGAGAAGTGATTTTGCTTGTGGTGGTGGTGGTGTCCTGCAGGAGAATCACAGAATCACAGAACGTTAGGGATTGGAAGGGACCTCAAAAGATCATCTAGTCCAATCCCTCTGCCGGAGCAGGAACACCTAGATGAGGTTGCACAGGAAGGCGTCCAGGCAGGTTTTGAATGTCTCCAGAAAAGGAGACTCCACAACCTCTCTGGGCAGCCTGTTCCAGTGCTCTGTCACCCTCACTGAGAAGAAGTTTCTTCTCAAATTTAAGTGGAACCTCCTGTGTTCCAGTTTGTGTCCGTTACCCCTTGTCTTATCATTGTTTGTCACCGAGAAGAGCCTGGCTCCATCCTCATGACACTTGCCCTTTATATATTTATAAACATGAATGAGGTCTCCCCTCAGTCTCCTCTTCAATTACTTCAATTACTCTCAAAGGAGAGTAATTTGTTCATTTTGCTTCAAGAGAAAAATCAGAAAAGTAGAAGGATACTGAGAAAAATCTGGGTGGTGTATTGTATGGCAATGATGAAATACTTTCTGTTCCAGCAATAATTAAGGAAGATATAAAACTGAAGCTGAATACTTGTAAAAGAGCACGCTAATCCAGTCTGCATCCAGAGGAGCACTCTGTGCTGCTAATGCTGGTTTGCACTGGGAAGGCTTCAGAGAAGAGGAAATAAGCTGGTGTTGTACTGGTTTATTAAAGGCCAAACGGGTGATCCAAGCATTCATTGTCCTATCACCTTGCTATTGATCTGAAATTTTAGCAGATCTGGTACCTGATTAATCAAATATTAAGGAAAGGTTAAAATAATTAGTTCTAATCAATGTGGGTTTATGGTGAATACCGTTTGTCAAAACAGCTTTGTGCCTTTTTTGAGGAGATTGCTGACTTAGGGACAGTCTTGAAGTTGTGTATTTCAACTCCTCTCAGTATTTTCAACTTGGTATTATACAACTTTTTGATTAAGAAAGTAGAATGATCCAAGGTCAGCATCATACACACAATAAATGGTTTAAAAACTGGCTTAGTGGCAGTTTCTAAATCTAAATGTGTTTCTTGAACAAACAGGATGATGACTTGCTTGCTATTTTACATTATTATCAGTGGTTGTGAAAGAAGTGAGAAAATCATTCCGTGAAAAGAAAAGAACAAGTTGCTGTACAGAGTGGTCTGCCCTGATTGCTGTGGATAAAATGCAGGAAAGCAGTAGGAGTTTGTATGAGGCCACGTGAAAGGATTATATATAAGAATAAATACTCTAGGCCATGCTGATGGAATTGTTGGCTCTGTCCTAGGAAGCAGTAACAGAAGACGTTGAGACATTGCATGTGGAATTAGCAGGGTATGACCTCCTTCTATAAGTGTATGGTGTTAAAGGGATAATGACATTTTTTGCTATGTGAATATTGAGGGAATATTGAGAAGGAAGACTACATTAGCACACTTCTTGGTTACAGTGTGACTGGTTTTGGGCACTCTGTCCAATTCTATTGTTCAAAATTGAAGAATAGTGATAAACTAGAGAAGTTTAAGAGAAGAGCCACAAGAGTGCTAAAAGGAAGAATGCTTTATAGTGAAAGGCTGAAGAAATTTGGCCTGTTTAATTAAGGAAAAATAAGACTAGAGGGTGACTTGGTAGAGATTTTTATATGCTAACCAAAAATATATAGTAGAGCATGAGGAAGCAGTGGTATAGTGAAAGGTGATGCTAGAAAATTTCCTCTTAGAAATAATAGACACAGGTTTTTAATAATTAGGTAATTAATCTCCAGAGCAACTTGTCAAGTGTCTCCATTGCTGTACAATTTTAGGACAATATTGGATATCTTTATGAAATATGTACTTTGTTTCAAACAGGAATTAATTCTAAAAAGTCTTACGGTGTATGTTATGCTGGAGGTCAAACTAAATGGCCACATGAGCCCCTGCCGACATTTTAGCTTGTTATAACTATGTTCTTTTGTTGGAACTTACACACAGCTCAAACTAGTCAAATACAAAACAACCCCACAAAACTCAAATGAATACCTGTAGTAATTGTATTCATTTGAGTTTTATTTTCATACATGTTAGCTGTAATTATAACAGAGTCTCACAGGAAAAAGCTTTGTTTGCAAAAAAGCATTCTGCAGTAGCTTCCCGCCCACAGACAGCGTAACCAGACTGCCAGGTCGCACGGAGCGCAATTGGTTACATGGTCAGCCAGCTGCTGGTCCCTTGTAAAGCTCTTCTCAGAAACTGATTTTCCTTCAGTGTATTTTGTGCTATATTTTCCAACTTTTCAGCTAAACTCAAAGCTTATAGCTAGATTTTTTCTTTTTCCTTTTTAAACATCTTTTTGTATAATAGATAGATGACAAAAAAAGTAATATGACCTGGTGGTCAAAAGCTGAAACTACAAAAATTCATGCTAGAAATAAGGTTCAAATAAGTGTTTCTTCAAACAACTTAATTAGGAATTTGACAGGTTCCCATGCCCTGCAGTCAAACAAAACTTGATGTCTTTCTGAAAAGAGGCTTTTGTGCTGATTTCTGTCCTGAAGTTGCTTCGTAGAGTGTTGTACCCAGAGTTATATTGCATGAATGGTTTGTTTCCATTTTAATTTTAGTATCATGACATGAAAAGTATTAAACTTTGTATTTTTCTAAATATCCTGTACTGCTCGGGTTAGCTGGTTGATGTGAAGCTGCCTGAATGCTAGAATTAGGATCAAAAGAATTTTGTTGAAAAAAATGAAGGCATTCAAACAGGCAAATACTAGACTTCTTAAGGAAACAGTAAATAGGAATTATGAAAAAATAATATAAGAATAATTTGGAGGTTGCATTCTGTCTTGTCTACATCTATGCTGTGATGGTTTACTCTCAAAAGTGATTTTAGGATTAAATATTTCATTGAATGTTGAAAGTTCTGAGATAGTACAGGAAGAGAATTTGAGAGGACTCCCTAGCAAGTAGTCAGTGAAAACCTGGTGAGATACGAAAATATGGAAATGTTACTTCTTGGTACTAAACGTGGAGGTAGCTGATGAATGAAGAAGTTTCATTTCTGAGAGTTTGTTCTCAATTTGCATACTTTGGTTATGAAATTATGCCTGATGTTTGTTTGCTTGGTAATGAAACAAAAAAGCCCACACCCTGGCAATCTGCTTTGCCATTTTCTCCATGGCATTCTCAATGACAAAAAAAAAATGTTTGACTTCTGAAGCTTTCAGGCCTGACTCAGATTTCACTTTAAAGAGTCTGGTTTTCCCTGTGTCCTTTTTCAATTGATTGAAGTAAGAAATACAGACATAGCAGCAAGTTCACCTCTAGCAAGACTGGACATGCCGTCATTGAATTTTGTTGATGTAAATTTCTCCTGCGACTTACATTCTGACCTCAGTATCTGTATATACAGGAAAAAATTACCTATAAAGTCCCATGTGTATAGATCACCACTCTAACTGCCTAATTGTCTGCAGAACAAGTTCACCAAGATAGAGGCTTGCTTTTAAAACACACACTCTGAATTTTATTCAATTCCTGGCGTGAAATGCCAGAATAAAGATGGAGGAGATGAAAAGAATGGACAAAATAGGAGGCTTGAGCTGAACGAGCATAATTTTTAAATGCCTGATGAGTTTCATCCAGTTTCTTCAGAACAGTTTCTTCTGTTAGGAGCAGGGAGGAGTGGGATTGTGAGACTCATCCTAAGCTGTGTCAGCGAAACCTTAGAAGCAGGAAAGCACAACGCTTCAGGAAACTGAAAATCAATATAACCAGGTAATGAAAGCATTTTTATGACAAAGAACCAAAAGCTGTCACACAGCAAAAGGTTCACTGAAAATGGAAACAAGGAAAGTTTAAGGCTTTGGCTGTTCCAAGAAAATTGTGAAAAATAAACCACTGTTACAAAGAGACAATATAATATGGTTTTCTTTGATAGATGAGAAGGTCTTGTCCAGAAGGAGTTAGGAGGGGTGGAACCACTGACACTGGTGGGCACCTTCCACTGGGTTTTCTCGTGGAAACTCTGTTTTTGTGTTGCCTCTCAGTCTTACTGTGTTTCTTACATAAAGGAAGTCTTTCTGGTAGGTGCTGGTTTAATATATGAAAGTGTTCTTTCTCTAGGATTTTATGACCTGAACAGACACAACAGTCATTACTGGAGAACAAATTAAGGCAGAGAGAGCTGAAGGTATCTATGGTAGGTCTGTCATAGAATTGGGAATAGGCTTTGGGGAAAATATCCACCTCTGCCTGCTTTTTGTGATCCTCACTGCATGATTAAGACCTTTGTACCAAGCACTATAATCTGCATCCATCAAGCCAGGCTGGACTACTGGACTGCTTCTTCTGCCTGACCTTGCAAAAATAATCAGACACAGTAGAAAGCCTAACATGCTCTCCAGACAATCAGAAGCTGCGAGGTTGCTTTTTTTAAATTTTATTTTAGACTGCTTGACGCTGCCATGACACAAGCTCGGTGGGCAACGTGACCTCAGCGTGGGTGCTGCTCCACAGTTGAAGTTTGAGTTGTTGGGCACAGGCAGAGTAATGTGCAAAAGTGTCTCAAAGTGAAACTTCTTTGCTCCTGAGGTTGTGTTAGGCTTGCTAGTGTTCCCCCACATCCATCTGCAACCCGATCTCCATGCCTGTGGTGGGTTGACTTTGGCTGGCTGGCAGATGCCAAGCTGCTCTTTCACTCCCTCTCTTCAGCAGAACAGGGCAAGAAAGTAAGAGGAAAAATTCACAGATCAAGATAAAGGTAGTTTATCCCAGCCAGACCCAGCATGACCCCCAAGGACTATGTAGGCAGGTTGTTTTCATCTGAGCAATTTCTTCTGCTCCTCCCAACAGTGCCAATTCCCAACCCTTTCTCCCTTCCAGACACTCCTTCTCAAATGCAGCAGTGCACCCTCCCAACTGGGTCGTCCAGAATTGCCTTAAACAATTATTAGACTAACCCAAAGATTAAGCAAGCAATTTAGCAAAGATTAAACAAATTATTACTTTGACATTTCTCATTGATTTGATCCCTCCTTGTGCTCAGTCAACAGGCCCTCAGCACCCCAAACAGTCCCATCTCCATGTCTGGGCATGAATTGTTTTGGGCAGGTTGTGCAGATGAATTTGTGTATCTATTATTGTGTAAATCTCATGATCTTCATTTGCTCAGAATGTCATCTGTACAGAGATGTAAAAACACTGACCTTTGTGTAATGTTTGTGCAGAAATGAATATTACTTCTATTATTTCTTCCTTCTCAAAGTCTTTAGACTCTCATAAGTAGTTTGTTCCACAGTGTAAATTGGATTTTTAATACTGATTTCTGACTATGAAAAAATTATTGTCCATTTTGCCACAAATGCTCTTTCTCAGACTGAAATACTCTTCTTGAAGGAGTGGTTTCTGAAGCCACAGCTCTTGAACTGCTTTAAATGAGAAGATGATAAATTGATGATATAATGAGTCTTCCGAATCTCTAATTTCCATAGTTTGATGAATTTCAGTATAGCCTGTTTCATTAATATTATATAAGAAAATGATTTGCAGGCAAATTAAGTGGTTGACACAGGTATTAAATAATAAAAGCATATAAATTAAATTCAAACACACAATTAATTACAAGATTAATCTCTCTCATCTGGTCCCACGATATCTCTCAAGTATGCCTACATATACATAATCATATTAGTTGAGCATGAAAATATTTATATGTACACCTTAATATGATACTGATGATATTCTGTATCTCACATAATCGTACATTACACACAGGTGAAGTGTGATACTTCCCAACAGCTTAAACTGAAACCTAGCAAAAAATAGCGTCTGGTTCTCAGATTGCTCTCATGTTTGAAGGGCTGTATACTACCTACCTTTACACAGTAAGATGCATGAAGTAAGGAAGCTGTAACAGCAATGTGATGTGGTTTGATGGCCATTCATACCAAAACTTTCTCATAGACTGCCGTTGTTTTGTTGATATAATTTTGCCTGTGAAGCCCTCAGATGTCTGTCCAGGCACTTGGCCTAGTCATCAGACTTAGTAAGCAATGGAAAAATGGTCACACTGAAAAAAAAATGTTCCTCTTAAATTGCATGTAAAGCTGAACATTTGAAGGGCCATTTTCCTGCCAAATTTGGTTTTTGTGGGTAAAGATGTTTTTGCAGCTGCAGCCTTCTATGATATCCTTTCCATGCATCTTCCCAAGAAAATAAATCTTTATTTTAAATAAATCTAAAAAAAAAGCAGAATGACATTCTGTTGAGTAAATCGTGTTCATTATATTTCACAAGTCTAAATAACTTTTCAACTTATTTTGGATTTCCCTGTTACTGCTTGGGCAGGCCACTGGGATGTTCTGACCTGCAGCCAGATTTCTGTGTGAGGAACTGAGGGATGAGTGCAGTGGCCTCAGGCAAGTGCTTTCCCAAGTCACAGTGAGCCCCTTCTCAGTCCTGGGTCACTGGTGGAGGGACCTCCCAGAGGACTTGCACGTGCTTAGCTCAAATATAAACATGGATCTTCATGTTCAAACTGGCCTTTATAAACAAAAGCATTTGACTTACACAGAGTAATTTAATAACAACTGAGTTACATTTTAGCTTAATCCATAAGTAAACTAAGGAAGGAAATGAAAAGTGGATTTATTTTCTTACATCTATGAAGTATTTAGGTGCTTTACAGTTCCATATGGCCCTTGTCAGAGAATTCCTTCCAAACTTAATCAGTGCATGTTACTCAAAAGCAATGTGTAAAGTACCTACAATCATGTTGCAGTGTGACCTGCATGAATATAATCCTTTAATCCAGTGCATGTGTTGTATATGATGGGTATGTCATTTGATTCATGCAGCTTATGAGAGAATTTCTGCCTTTTCTCCATTTCTCTTTTTTCTTACTAGGAAAAAAAAAATCAATGGAAAATGAAATGCATATTGTTACAGTGAAATCCTATTTAATGGCTAACTTTAATTCCAGAAGGCAAGGAAACAGAGAGCTAAGGCTGGGATTTCATCCTTTGGTTCTAACTACAGTCTTAGATGCCTTTTGGAGGTGTGATTTCTGGAGAGAAAATGCTATTGAGTAACACAGAAATTTTTCCTCTTCTTTTTAATGCAAACGGTGGCTTTATCCATGTATTTTTGTAACAGTAGCTGTGTAAAGCTTTAGAAAAACGTGTCCCAAATGTCATGCACGCACAGAAAATTATTTAATCCCTGATTTTTCCTTATTCTTTTCGACTGTCAGACTGACCCCCAGCTCTCTTTGCTGCAAGCACAGATCTAAACTGTGCTGGGGGGGAGGGGGGGAATAAAATAAACTTGCCAGCTGAAGGTTGTGACCACACTTGCATATGGCTGGGAGGCAAAAGATCTGCTGCTGAAGAAAAGCAGTTGGCTGTGAGGAAGCCTCCCTGTGCCCCGGTGGACTTTTTATTCTATTTTTGAGAAGCCATCATTTTGCCAAGACGCCTGAGCTGGAATGGCTGTCTTCACAGGAGATGGGCTTCTTCGGAGGGCAGTTTCAGCTCATGCAGGATGCTCTCTGATCCGTGTGTGTGAGAGTGAACCAAGACGAGTGCCGCCAGTGAAGGGCTACCTGTCGAGCAACCCAGGGGATAACACGGGAGTGCCATTTCCTGGTGCTGGAGATGGAGAGGTTGGCACACCTGAAGGGTAAGGGAAAGAACTTATGCTGCCTCCGTACCCACCACCATCAGGAGAGCAGCAGGGTGCTGATTAACTTCCCAACATAAAGCGGGGTAGTCTCATGAGACTGATGTCATTTACTGCAGCTGGGCGTTGATTTGGATCTATGTTCTCCTGGTTCAGGAGTGCATTTTGGCCTGCCATCACCCTGTATGTGGGAAGGAGATGGTGTATCGGCCATACACGCTGAGGAGACCCTCAGTGAGCTGGTTACAGCGTGCTCGTTGCCATTGTGTGACTCCATGGTTCAGTGCTGGGAAGGCAAAATTATACCCAAATATCACTAAGAAAGTCTGTTGTAAGTGACTGAATTTTCTTTTCTTTTCTTGCACATCCAAAATATAGATGCTAATATTATGAAGAAATTGCAGTAAAGCAACCTAGGAGGGAGGGATCATAGGCAGATCAATGCTCTGTCAAAATGTCCAACTCAGTTTATCTCCTGAAAAAGGACCTTACAACTTCCCTTTCTTCACAGGTTTCATTTTACTTCAAGTGAGTCATCATTCTTATCTTCTGGGTCATCAGTGGCTTTGGTCATACATTTGACACCACAGCAGGATCAATTAGGCCAGAAATTTCTCGGTCCTGACCCTCTAAAAATCTGCAGCTGACCCCTTTCCAGACCACTTACATTTGTTTTTTATTAAAAAAACCTTCACCAAAAACCCTTGCAATTTTAAACTCTACTGAAACCAGCAAAAATGAGATCAGTGCCCTTATGTTTTTCCAGCTGAGCCTGTTCCATCATGGTGTGTCAGGTCTGTAGTAAATTTACTGTGTTGACAGAGGCAGTCATGCTATTTCACTGAATTGAAAGGAAGAGAGGAAGGAAGAGATTTATCCTGGAGCCTAAGGGTAAAGCAGTAAGCCAGAACGCTAATGGCATTCATACCTAAAATGAAGAACTTTGTGTTGCAGATAGCTGGACTTCTTATTTAGCAGGAGATGGATTCTCTCCAGTTGTAGTTTCTGCTCAAAATGTCTTTTTTTTCTTTTTGAATTATATGGAATAGAAATTTAAACGCAGAATGTTTGGAACTCCTGTGTAGTTTTAAGGCTGGGTAATGGCCATCACTGCTGTGCAGTGAGCAGACAGCAAAAGCAAAAGCAGGTAAAGAGAGTAGTGGCACTCCGTGTCCCTTTGAGGAGGCTGGCTTTGCAGTGGCCCCTTTCACTGAGTGCTTCCTTTACTGCCAACCTGTGGTATCACAGAAGTAGAAAGGCAGAGAGGGCCTGTGAAAGCAACTATAGGTCATTGCTGCATCAGTTCTGGGCGCCCAACTTGAAAAACTTCAGAGAGACCTTATTTTTAGAAAGAATAAGTAGCATACAGAATCACAGAATATTAGGAGCTGGAAGGGACCTCGAAAGATCATCCAGTCCAACACCCCTGCCAGAGCAGGATCACCTAGACTAGGTCACACAGGAACGCCTCCAGGCGGGTTTTGAATGCCTCCAGAGAAGGAGACTCCACAACCTCTCTGGGCAGCCTGGTCTAGTGCTCTTGTCAACCTCACAGTGAAAAAGTTTTTCCTTATGTTCACATGGAACCTCCTATGCTCCAGCTTGCTCCCATTTCACCTTATCCTATCATTGGACATCAGAGAGAAGAGCCTGGCTCCTTCCTCGTGACACTCACCCTTTACAAATTTATAAACATTAATGAGGTCACCCCTCAGTCTCCTCTTCTCCAAGCTAAAGACACCCAGCTCCCTCAGCCGCCCTTCATAAGGGAGATGCTCCACTCCCTCAATCATCTTTGTGGCTCTGCACTGGACTCTTTCAAGCAATTCCCTGTCCTTCTTGAACTGAGGGGCCCAGAACTGAACACATAGAAGCAAACTCAACACCTTCGAAGTCCTGTAAGCAGGGCTGTCAAAATCGGTCACATCCCTAAAATATTGACTTTGCCCAGATCTGCGGAGGGATGTGGAGATGATGATGATGAGCTTTTTTACCATAATTTTTACGTGCTAACTCTTACAGCAGAATTAGTAAACTTGAGTTAAGCACCGTATTCCCCTATTAAAGGAAACCAGCTGGACCAGGAAGGATGTAGCCTGCTGAAATGCCTCATTGCTGCAGCTCTGGGGTAGTTACCTACCTAAACTGGGAATTTGCTCTCCAGCTGTGCCTTCACAGTTCCGCTGGAGCAGGAGCACAAACTTCACTTCCAGAAGGTGGTACCCAGGTCTGTGAAACAGCCAAACCTGAAATTGTTTGCCTGAGTGGCTTCAGTGGTCTCTTTCTGAGGGCTCAAAGTCACATATTCTACTTTCTGTGGCTTATTAACCACCAAATTAGAGGCAGATCTGATGGGGGATGTTTTCTGTTCCTCCTTAATGGAGTTGTGCCACCATGAAACTTGAGTATGCAGGTTTCACAGGCAAGAAGAGGGTAGAGAAAGACACTTAACCAAAAGGGGAAAATCCTGGCCTCCGTGAATTAAAGAACTGTTGGGAAAAAAATACATAAAATTTTAATGTTCTTGCGTTTGTCATGATTTCCATGAGGAAGCAACTCTGAGCATTACTCCTCCTTGAGGGGCTGCAGAATGAGGCAGCAGCAATACTAACCTGCACGTGGGAAACAGTGAAAGAAGGTCAGGACCTTGAAGAGTCAAAGTCGGAATGAGCCACAGGCACACAAGCATCTTGCCTTTGAAGTAACTGGAGATTTGCGAAAGTGTGCAGCAGCTTAGTGCTGTCCTTGGTGAAACGCTAATGTGGGCATCTTCTGTACCAGGGGTGCAATTAAGGGGCCAATATGCAGCGGGCAATTTAAGGACAGTTTTCTTAAGGTTTCTTTTACATGTTTTAAGCATATAGACAATAGTTGGAACTTACTGTAAAGAAGATTCAAATTTATGGGAATTGCACATGCCTACTTGGGGAGAAAATGTGTCAGGGATCTCACTGAAGCAGGGATTTTTCATTTTTTCTGTGTTTCGATGTTATTGAAAACATCATTGATAAGTTCCAGAAAAGTTGCAAACAAAAAGTAATAGTTGTGTTATGTGAGTATTATATATAGTTAGTTTTAGCCAAGCAAAGGATTTTGCAAAATCCAGGCAGATGAATTTGATATTTCAATTAAACTTTTACATTAAATATTGAATGCTCTCTAGTATGAACAGTCATTGTTATTATCTGTATTTTGCAGATGTGCTGCTGTAAAAAAAATTAAAAAAAAAATCGACATCTTGTAATAATTGAACTCCTAGTTTTAGTTCTCCAAAAGTCAGCCATGATCTTCATAAATGCACCTTTGCAATTTGAATGTTCATTTAACCTCTAATTTTATTGGAGAAATAAAAAATTATAATTTCCTTAGGTTCCTAATTGTGGATGCACAGCTAGTAGTGAGAAGTGCATACACTTAGAGTTACACATTTTACAGGGACAGAAATTCAGGAACAACTTTTGCAATTTTCAGAAGCATCAGGAAAAATCTGAAATCATCCATCATACCACCATACTGACTCACATACATACCATTTTCTAGGAACTCTGCCTAACTTTTCAAGCCCATACTTCTTACTTCTGACAACACTGAATTAAGTTACTGTAGTATCTATCACTTGAGGAATCTTGAGTCATTTAAGCTTGTTTTCCATCAGAGCGTTCAATCAAGATTGGCTTATCAGTGGCAGGGCTACAGCAGGAGCTGTAATGCTCTTCACCTCCTCCTTTATCAGCTGTCTCTGAATAGCTGTAAGACTTAGTCCATAAACCCCCATCAGTTTAAACTGCATTAGCACTGTACAGTAATGGCAAGGGAGCAATAAGAAGTGATGTTGTACTTCTTGGGCCACTAGTGAACTTTTTTTCTTGATGCTGGGAATCATCCAGGTCTATTACTGTAGGCTCTCAGCTCCTCTGAGAAAACTGGGAGCTAATGATCATCTTAACTGAACTGGAACTTTTAAAACTGTTTCTTATGTTATCTAAAGATATTCATCGCTGTATTTATAATGTCTTGAGCCTCAGGCATAAAAAACACTCCAAGTGAGATGAACTAATGAAAATTGACAGAGTACTTTGTTTTCTCCAAGAGGCAGAGAGCCATCAGTCCTTCCATGTCCCAGTTTGTTCCAAGAGCTGAAAGCTTAACATGGTGCATTTGGAATAGAGTAAGAACAAATATCTACTTCATAAATGTATTTGTGTTCTTTATTCTTGAATTATAAAAATAAGGGTGATCAGCAGCCCAACGACTGCCTAGATTTCATAGGCTAAAATGTAATATTTTCAGCAGCTGCCATATTTTGTATGGAGTTCTAGCCTGAGAAATTACAGCTTACTCTTAACCTGTACTTGAGTCTCTTGTTCTATTTCTAAGGCTGGAAATCTTACTTTTTAAATTAATTTATGGAAAAGTATGGAAGAAGAGTTACTTGTTTAAAAGTACTGTATTCCTCAGTTAGTGATTGTAACTAGTTTTGTGGGCGCTTGTGTGGAAAGTTAATTCTGTCATTTATTATTCCAGTCTAGATCAGATCTTTAGATCTAGGAGTCTTAATTTTTCTCTAGTCTCGTTTGGGTAGACAGTGACAATTTATAAAAGTTTATTTGCTGCAGCTAGCTTCAGTCTGTTTATTTGGCCAAAATAACCTGAAATGCAATTCTTTTATTGCATGGTCATCTATAATTATATTTTTATTCCATCAGAAAGATTGGAATATTTTCAGTCTATCCAGTGCTCCCTAGACTGGGAAGGTGCCAAGAACTGGTTAGACCATTCATAAAAGGAAAAAGCCTATGATGCTCCAAGTCCTGTGATTCATATATGAAATATATGCACTAGGAAGTTGCTGATTGGAAGGCAGCTGCCCATTTCAAAACAGAGGCATGGTTTTAGAATAAACTTTATTTTTTTCCTTTGTTGGCTCACTGGTAGGATGAAGCTGACTATTAACAAGTTGAACCAACACTCCCCCCACCGCCTCCAGTTTGCCTGTAATGATTTACCACTGGACTTCATCAAGATAATAGCATAGGAATTTTGTCACTACACTTCTCTTTGCTGTTTTCTAAATATATTACTTATTAAAAATAATTAAAAAGTGCCTCCTTTGCACTTACAGTCAGTGCAGCAGATTGTCTCAACAGTATATTGCTAAATATTAAGTTCAGGGTTTCTATCTGTCTAAGAACAATTTTTTCAAAAATTCCAGTTCTTTTATTACTAAAGAACTGTAAAACACATACATTTGTTAGCACGTGTGCGTGGGAAGTTGGGATAAAAGCTGATAATAAAACCCGTTTTCAAGAATTGCTGTAATTGGCAATATACAAAAGTTGGGAATTTTTTTTAGATAAGATCTCATCTTAAGATGCTGCTCCAGAGACTCCTGGAACTCCTGTTTTTTCTCTAAAGCCAGCAATCTAATCCTTCAAGCTGTCACTTAAAAGCAGCAGAGCCTGAGTCAGCCACAGCTTTGAGGCGGATGTACCTAGACCCTGAATTTTAGTGAGCTCCCACTAAAGGCTCTTATATTCAAGCTCAGTTGTGTTTGAATAAAAATTAGAACCTTAATGCTTTAAATAGCGAAACCTCAAAAGGCCTAAGGTGTCAAGGCCTGGAGCATTTCAGACCAGCCTGAAGATTTGAGAAGTGTAGAGTCCATGGTGCTGTCATCTTGTAAAGAGAATGAAGTGTTCACATTTAGAAAATAAAAAACTAACCCACTCAAGATAATGCAGAGAATCTGCATTTCTTTTCAGCATCAGTGGGAGCTTGAGGTGCTCTGCAACTCACCGTATGGAAAGTTCACCCTTTGTGCCGAGATCTAGTACAAAGACTGTACATCATTTAAATGCAACTGAAGATTTCAAAATAATGACTCTGTAGGAATTAAGTGATGGATAGGCTTGGTGTTCTGCGGGTTTCGCTCTCAAATTTGTAGGTTAATATTAGAGTTATTGATATTCTAATGCAGTATATGGGTTTAGCTGGTATTTAGCCTTTGGTATTTCACTGTTCAACAATGCTTGATGCTTATATTCTGAAAATATTTTAGGTTGGTTTGTTCTTACCTCCCAGAAATATTAAAAAAATATTTTGTTTAGAACTTCAAGGCCATTATATCTTCTTGAGAAATCATCTAGAATGATCATGGAGAATGAACACCATGGGAGTAGTTGACTAATAGAATAAATGATGCCTATGCCAGTGGTGTTATTATCAGTATATATGCGGGGAAACTTGGTTGCTCTTTAGTGCTATGAACATTTTATTATAGAATATTGTGACTACTTATGTAAATTGCTCTAAAGCAGCATGCAGCAGCTTTGATGCATTAATTGAAGATAGTTGTTGCAATCCTTACTTTATTGAGAGAGGCTGAGAGGAGGAAAGAGTTCCATGTGCCAACTCTTAGAATTTCTGCCCTGTGTACCAGGCATGTCAGAATAATGGGAAAAAGAAAAGAGAAGTGTCCATGCAAAATTAGTGTTGAATCTTGTTCTCTAGACGCTGTGGGTTTCAGAGCAATGCAGGACTAATAGGAGGCTTCATATGCTTAAGACCTATTAGAAAATCCACAGCTTTAGCTTTTAATGAGGGCTCAATTGATTGTACTGAAAAAAAGTTTTACCAAATATTGTTAATTTATTCTTTAACAAGCTGCCTATGTGTGCGTTAAGTAAGAATGGCAAAATACGGAAGTAATGTCCGTGTCCTCATTAAGCAGCCATTCAAAAGCAGGATGGTGCAGGAACTTAGGAATTCGGCCAGAGTAGAAGCAGCCACATCCCAGGAGAGTTTAGTATTTGAATATTCTTGCTTTTCCTGTGGTAATGTGTGTCAGCGTTTCTACTGATAGGTGTTTAGGATAAGATTCCACCTTTAGGCATTTAAATAAATTTGACCAGAATCCTTTAGGGGCATAACTTAAGCGTACTTTGAATCAAAGTAAAGTTTTTAAGACCTTATTTTATTTTTTCCTTGCGCTTTTATATAACACACTAAAACGCACTCAAGTGGAGACGCTTGGCAAAATCACAGCACTGTGACAAACATCAGCTTCACTATGGCATAGCAGTAATCAGTCTCTAAATGAAGTGTATCTGTTTTTTCTTTTTTTTGAATACGTGCTTGGGATGTTTCGAGCAATAACTTTGTACAGCAGTCATTCCCATCACAGAGAAAATGTGGTCCTGCCTGCAGGCCTGCTCTAACAGTGTGACAGAGCAGCTTTTACAGATGTGTTCCTCTAGTGAAATCTCAGCCCAGGACACAGACTACTAATCTCTCATCTGCTGGAGCCTGTGGCATGCTGAAGAATTAATATACCTCATGCTAGAGATTAAAAGTAGCAGTAGCCTCTGTACTTTGCTCTCCAAGGTACTCTCTAACTGGTGCAGTGGAGACCTATCAGTGGAAAGAGACCAAATAAAGTACAAAAGAGAGTAGGGA
>NW_010168878.1:73148-90612 GCF_000695765.1 Mesitornis unicolor
CAATTAAATTAAAGGAAAACTGACATGAAGAGTGCTTTAAAACAGAATTTGGTATCAGAATAAAACAGGCCTGAATGTTTAAATGACTTGGCCACCCTTTTCTTGTCACAGATTTGCCCAGCATATAGCAGATTGTGCGGCCCCTTCTGACTGCTGCACTGCATTGATTTTGTGTTGAGCATGATGTTTTAAAGTTCTGGGAAGGACATGGAAATTAACTAATAGTCAAAGCTAAATGTTTTAACTTTATGAATAAGAATTTTAGGAGAACCTGAGGACCAAGCGCTAGCTTTGGAGTTCTTTGGGATGAGAATATCTGCCTTCAGAAGTTTATGGCGATATCACAGCTGATAAATAAGGAGAAACTCAAGTGACAGAATTTTCCATATGCCTGGAGAACCAAGTAAAAATGCTGCACAGAAACATTGAACATTGAAAGCGTCTTTTCAATGTTTGCTTTCTCCTTCTTCTTAAAAGAGAATGGGTATGTTATTCATATCCGGCCTAAGTGTTTAAACAGAAAGATGCAAAGATGAGGCTTTGTCATCTGGCTCCACTTCTGAAGGGGCGATGAAGAAGTATTGTTTAGTCTCTGTTAGGAAATAATGAAAAACCAATGACAGATGCCTACCTGTGAGGCACCTGGAGGTTTAGGAGCAATTCTGACCTACTTCTTACTTCCAATTGTACTTCATCTAACTCAATAGGAATCATTGGACAGAACTGGACAGCTAGCGTGGCTACAGTGAAATAAATTTGATTGACTCCAATGCAGGATTTTAATTCAAGAAAAAAAATGTCTAGGAGCAGGCCTTAAATTGGTAGTTTACAGGAGAAGAATGTCTTCTATTTACTCTGTATTAATGAATTACTGTCATGCATTTATGAGAGCAAAGTTTAGAGACAAGCTAAAGATTTTCCACTGTTTTAACTTGGCTTGAGAAGATGCTATTGATCCTAGTGAGGGAAAATGGGATTTTTTAAGAATTGCTTTATTTTTATTTAAATAGAATACAAATAGAGAAGTAGCATAGCACTCAACTAGTGAGAAATTGGACCCTGTAAGGCAGAAAACCTGATTTTTATGAAGCTTTTTGTAGTGAGACTATTTTTGGTGTTCTGTTCAAAGGCCTTCAAACCATACAACTTTTCTTCAAGGTATGTATGGATGTTGATTTCCCAGTGAATGAGCATACTGCTGAAGCCAGCATGATAGACCAAAGGCTTAGGGAAGAAATAATCCTTTATGCCAATCTTTGAGTGGTGAAGGGTATGAAAATCAAGAGGTAAAGTTTTGTGGATAGGAGCTGTGTTGCATATTTCAACAGTATTAAGATATTTAGCAAAGATACTAAGGAGTGCTGGAGATGACAGGAATGAGTTAGTTGCTTTTTGCTCTGGCTAAAGGAAGTAGTAGTTTTTCTACAGCCATTGAAAGCTTCTTTTCAATGTTTGCTTTCTCCTCCTTCTTAAAACAGGAAGGGTATGTTATTATTCTTATCCAGGTATTAAAGGCTCAAGAGCTAAGACTCTTGTATTATTAGATCATTCTTGGCAGGAAAAATGAAATACAGATAATAGTATCAGGCATTTTATGTACAATTCAGGCATCTTATGTTGATTATTAGGCTTATCCAAACATTGTGTTATTCTTTGCTGCTGCTGATATTGTCACTAATTAAATAATTTAAGATTTCCTTCTACTTTTCTGCTTGGAGAGAGACAAGTTCTCTTCTATTCACCCAAGGCAAAAGTCAGCATTTTATTGATCTTGTGCTTTGGTTTCTCTTATTTGATCATTTCACCTGTTTTTCATGGTAGTAGCTAGTGTCAGTTGCAGTCTACACTGATGAGCGGAAGGGAGTATACCAAGTCTTCAGGGCCACTATGTGTCATTCCTGTCTTTAGCAGACATATCTTTAGGTACGGCAGGAGAGTTACTGTGGGCATGACCAGTCTTGGGAATAGCTGTACTGTATAAAATGGATCATCTTTGCTTGGAGTCCGAATGCTTCATGGACATTTGAATTAGTTCTGCTTAAACATCTAACTTACGCTACTCTTTGCATTGATGATGTAAGAATAAAAGGAGAGATGTCTCCTTCTGTGTCATATATCATCTGTGAAATGTTTATGTAAGTTCTGACTGGAGAAGGAGCACAACAGCCTGATTTCAAAATTAATTTTCTTCTGCAATTAAAAGCATGAAATGTGTGCAAAAATCAGAGATAAACAGTATGTGTTCAATGCCATTTATACAGTCAGTGTTTTGAAAGCTTGTGCCATTGACAGGCCTACTTGCACTTGTTTTCCACAAACTAGTTTAGTGCTTTTTTAACAGACTGTTGTTATCCAAAGGACAATTTTTACGTAAAGGTCATTTTAAGCTACAGAGTTTATACTCTGATCCACATCCAACTTTATCTACAGACTTGGAGGTGTTCAGGTTCATAGTCCTGATTCCTGTCCATGTCTGTTTTTACTGAACTCCTAATTACTCTTTCTCTTCATTGATGACTTCAGTAATACAATAGTGAATTGAATTTTTGGCATATTTTGCAACTGACAGAAGACATGGAAAGCTATTCTAAATGGCTTCTTAGGAAGAAGACCATAAAATTTGAACTACCTTGAATTACCTTCTTGTTTGTAAGGTTATGGAATGTAAAATATAGAAGCTGAGGATAGACTGTATATACATAAGGCTGTAGGCAGCTGCTTGAACTCTTTAGGAAAACTATAGATAGAAAACTTGTAGTTAGGTTCACTGACTTGCCAGAGAATTAACTATGAAAAAAATACATCTGTTTTATAAATTGCAAGATGGTAATGACAGAATCAAAATGTACTCCAGCGAGAGCTACAGTTGTCTTCTACAGCCTTGAAAATTTTCCTGGTGTTTTTCATTTTTTGGTTGGTTGGATTCTTAATGCAGAGGTCGGTACTGCCTGGTTAGGCCTGGTGACATTCCTGAACATAGAGAGCTGAGATAAAAAGTTATGCCTTTTATAGGACCTCATCAAACTTCGCATCAGTCTGAAAAAATTGAAATTATTAGGAAATTCAACAGCTAACTGCCATATAGAGCAAGGAATATATTACTGGGAAAATCCTTTCACGAGTGAGGATATATTTAGCTTTCTGTAAATCTAAGTAGGATCCAAGATGCATCTTTCCAGAACAGATGCAGTCACACAATGGATGTAATACAACATTCGCTCATGGGCATAGCTGAGTTACAGGGAACAACTAATCACCACCTGCATCCCATGTAAAGCAGGCAACACGTTTAGAGATACAGATTTGCAAACATTTAATTTACTAATGAAATGAATGTACAAAAACTGCAGTAGGCGAGAGGACAGCCCCATGTGAAACTTCATTGCAGAAGAATGTAGAAAACTATATACAGCTAAATGAATCACAGAATCACAGAATCGCTCGGTTGGAAAAGACCTCTGAGATCATCATGTCCAACCGTTCCTGTCCACCCCCTAAACCATATCCTTAAGTACCTCGTCTACCCGCTCTTTAAATACATCCAGGGATGGTGACTCCACCACCTCCCTGGGCAGCCTGTTCCAGCTTCTGACGACCCTCTCAGTAAAGAACTTCCTCCTTATCTCTAACCTGAGATATGAAGAACTGTAAACAAGTTTACAAGATTAATATGTGAATTTAAATTACAATCACTATTCAAATTTCCTATTCCATATCAACAGCATAGCAGGTAATGGCAGTAAGTGAGGTTCTATACTTTTGGCACCATTTGCATCATAGTCTTAAATGTCATCTCTGTCAGCTGTGTTTGTTTCCCATTGGTATGTTTTACAGTGGGGTAATGTGAAAGTAGAGGCAGCAGTTGTGGAGTCTTACTTGCTCAGTCTCCCATCAAAACATGAGGTGTGGCACAATAAAGTTTGTTCTCTTACTATCTGTGTCAGGCTGTCAGCGAGGTATGTTAGCTGAATACAACTACCCAGCCTCCTATGTCTGTTTGGTTGAATCATGGCACGACTGACACTGAAACACATCAGTGGGAGGACTGTTTATGAGAAAAAGGGAAACAAATTTGACACTTGAGTTTACCAGGAAAGTTCTTGCAAGAGCACAGATGCTCATTGCTGCCGAATGCGCACAGCCGAGGTCAGGGAAATCTGTCAGGGAAAGCAAAGCAGCCTTGGAGCAATTTTTTTTTTAACTGTCTGACAGAGGAGAACACACATGAAATATTGTTACAGGCTGAGGAGAGTGCTGCCCTCCTTCCTCTGCTCCCTTAGGATTGCCTAATCCCCTTTCCTCATACCAGGCTTTAATGAGACATTGGAGTGTGCTCCTCTCTTGCCTTCTTCTCTCCTTTGTGGGTTCGCCCAGGGACCTACAAATCCTCTTTTCTGGGGGCTGGTGATGGTGACAGCAGCAGCTGGCCAGCCTTGGACTAAGTGTCCCTTCCGATGTCCTTTCACTCTCTCTTGCAGTCATTGTGCTTGCTCCTCTTCCAGGCCAATGCTTGAGCATTTCATACTTCTGCATGAGAGGTGTAGCTGTGGAGCAGGCCTGGTCAGCATAAAAGTACTGACATATGGGGAACGTGGGGAACCTCTTAAGGGTAATTTAAATATACACATCTTCCTGTGCTGTGGGTAGAGAAGATCCTATGATGAAAATTGGAGGAGGGTTGTTTGGGCTGAGCTGGGCTGTGTGGTTAGATAATAAAGTTCTGAGATAAGAGTAGAAAGGACAAAGATAGTTGGAAGGCAAAAGGGTATCACTGAGAAGACTGAAAAAGGATATAAAAGTAATATATGCTAGAAAAGGGTGGGCTTTCAGGTATAGCAGTTTCTTGAGTAAAGAGGAGAAAACTAGAGGAAGACAGAGAACTTGCATAAAAAGAGCAACTATCAGAGACTGTGGGGGGAGAGAATGTGGAATATTGTAATAGGGGAATACAGAGGAGACTGGAGATCAAGGCCAAGAAAAACAGATTAAAGCAAGAAGCCAAACCAGAAAATACATTCTTAAGAACCAGGAGGAAACAAGAAGGGAAAAACTAGAACCTCCCACTCCTGCCAAACAGAAGGGGAAGAAAGTGACAAAGGTGAAAAAAAAGATACATACATTTGCACAGTAGATGGAAAGAATAGTTTATATGATGAAATGAAATGAGGGGAAGAAAGTTACACAGGAAATTCATATTGATGGTGAAACACGATAAAATCCTTTCTCTGCTTTTTCTCTGTGGCTACTAAGTCCTGGAAGAGCTGTGATTCCCACTCTATCTGAATGATACATCTGGGTCTTTCTGTTAGTTAAGATGCTGGAAGAAAGCACTGCTGTATTTTGGTTTATTTATACTATCATTTATCCTTTCTGAAATGTGAAATGCGAAATTAAATGGTAGAGATGTACCATCTGCTGTTGTTTAATATGTGAATAAAAGCTAGTGTGTTTGGGAAATGTTGAAACCTGTGATAAGAGCAGAATTAATGGAAACATTATGTCGGCAACACCCAGCAGATCCCTTATTGACTGAAGCATCGTGTTTTTTTCCATGTCTTAGCACTGTTGAACATGATTCCTGAAGAAAGATGAGCATTTCCTCCTAGGCAAGGCGACAGAATGTTTTATGTCTGTGTTTGTCTCATTCCTTTTAGGGATCTCTTGCTGTCTGTGGCACTTGGCCAGGTACTCTCCCTCCTTATCTGTGGCATTGGTCTCACGAGCAAGTATTTGTCAGAAGATTTCCATGCCAACACACCTGTTTTTCAGAGCTTCCTCAACTATATCCTTCTATTCTTGGTCTACACAACAACACTCGCTGTCAGACAAGGTAAGTGCCTCTCTGAAACTGTTTTGTAGATAACAGCGGGGATAAAGGCTTTCACAGAACAGCAACAAGCAACGTGATTTAGACACATATCCCATTAACATTTGTTACATATTTATATTATCTAGTGATGTGTATTGAATGAACTGGAAAAAAAAGAAAAATTATTCATTAGCAAAGAGTGAGTCAGTAGATATCAAGGATGATGTTGCTACCTAAAAAGAAAAGGTACTTTTGACTTCTTAACTGTTCTTATGGGAATGCCTCTCTTAAACCTGCCTTGCTGACACTATGACCACACATTCAGGGTTCGTTTTAGATTTCACTGCATGTCTTGCTAGGAAATATTAGTATGCTTTACATCTTACGTAGGCTAAGGAGAGCTAAGATGCATGCAAAGAAGAGCTTGCTAGTTGTAGTTGCTGATCAAGGCAGTTCAGTAGCTCACCCACTGTTAGAAAAAAATAGAAATTTTTTCACCATGGGAAGTAGAAGATGAGGGAATTCGGGATGCTGTCTCTCTGAGGTGCTGCGTGGGCAGAGCAGCTCTACGGCCGTGCCACCGCTTTGCTACAGGGTCTGCGTAACCAATCTGGCCTCTGAAGTGAAAAACACATTCAAATATGCTTTGTTACCATGTATCAAATGAGCACTTGTTTTGCAGTCTATATATAATACAGGGATTTTGTGCTTTTCCTGCCCATCCGTCCCTTCTTTGAGATTTCATGTCTAGAAGAGGTGTGGGAGGTGAATGCATTTAGTACATTTCTCACCCACTCTTTTTTTTGTAATAGTTTTATTTATTCACCTTCGCAGAACATGTGGATAAAAGAGCAAAACTATCATGTGCTTTTCTGACTCAGCTCTCCTGACATGAGGAGAGAAGGGGTCTATGGAGGAAAAGAACTACAAAAGTATTAGGCCATGGTACATTTATCAGCATACTGAGAGGTTCATGTTTTCTTACAGGAACAAATATTTTTGGATTGTTCTTTGATGCTACATCTTTTAATGATTTGGGAACAAGTTTAAGTTCTTCACTCATACTACAGTCTTGTGATGCCAGGCAGAAAAGGACCTGGGGGTGTTGGTGGACAACAGGATGACCATGAGCCAGCAATGTGCCCTTGCGGCCAAGAAGGCCAATGGCATCCTGGGGTGTATTAAAGGGTGTGGTTAGTAGGTCGAGAGAGGTTCTCCTTCCCCTCTACTCTGCCCTCGTGAGACCACATTTGGAATATTGTGTTCAGTTCTGGGCCCCTCAGTTCAAGAAGGACAGGGAATTGCTTGAAAGAGTCCAGCGCAGAGCCACAAAGATGATTGAGGGAGTGGAGCATCTCCCTTCTGAGGAGCGGCTGAGGGAGCTGGGTGTCTTTAGCTTGGAGAAGAGGAGACTGAGGGGTGACCTCATTAATGTTTATAAATTTGTAAAAGGTGAGTGTCAGGAGGAAGGAGCCAGGCTCTTCTCTCTGATGTCAAAGCACAGGACAAGGGGTATGGGAGTATAGGAGGTTCCATGTGAACATAAGGAAAAACTTTTTCACTGTAAGGGTGACAGAGCACTGGACCAGGCTGCCCAGAGAGGTTGGGGGAACAGGGAGTTTGGACTGGATGATCTTTCAATCCCTTCCAACTCCTAATATTCTGTGCTTCTGTGAATACTATAAAGCGCTCCAAAAGAGCAAAGACTTTGTTTCCATGCAAAAAATTAACAGTAAAAAATATTCTACTGTACTCCAGCACAAAGCATTTTAATATATTATAACTCAGGTTTTATAAACCTTGGTCTCCACTGACATTTTTCAGAAGCAATGTGGGCCAGTCTGTGGAGGAAATGTTGGCTCTTATGTAAGGAGAGATTGCTCAGACAGTGTTTCGTTGTCTTGGTATTTCTGTTTGTGTAGGGGGAAACATCACTGCATGCTTTGCTCTGCAAAAGGTTTAAAACATGTATTAGTAGCATCTTTCTGGAGAACTATGTTTAAAAATAATTCTTCTGAGTGTACGATTGCCTAGATGTTCACAAGTTCTGTCCCAGAAATGTCCTTCTTAGGACTGATTTCGATACTGTGGAAGCCAAGTCTCTAGGACTTTTAAATAGATTATACTTTCTTGAAAAATGCTAGCTTTTGAGAGGATATATGGTCCAGCATACTGCTGTGAATTGGAGACCTTTACTTAGAATAATGTTTGACACCTGGAATATATCGACATTTCAAAAATGCTATCAAGCACTCTGTGTTACATATAGAAAAATATGTGTTAAAACTGTAGTTTTATAAATTATTTTCTGACTGTTTAAAAATGTAGTGGTGGACTAAAGAGAGTTTGTCAGAGCTTTCTGTGGTGCCAGTAAGATAGATTTGGGAAGCAAATGGGGAAAGTGTCTGGGATATGTGAAAAATATTTTCTGGACAGGTGAGAAGGATTGGAGAAGGTGTTTGAACAGGGCTGTGGTTGAATACAGACCATACAAACAATCAGAGCACAACATAAAGGGTGCCAATGGAATAGTCTGGAAAAGGAGCTGTCAAAAAAAGTAAGATAGTTTGGTCCAAAAAAAATCCAGAACAAAATTGGCAACAGAAGGTATGAAAGCAATGATACAGGCGCTTGGCATAATATTGCTGCTGGATGGTGTAGCACTATGCAGCCAACTCATTTACTCGGCATTTAATATTGCCAAGTGATTGAGCCCGACATTGTCTTTTTGCTTGTGTATTTATTCAAATTCATTATCTGTGTTTGTTCCACTAAGGCAGTTTTTCGAGCAGCTCTAGTCATTTGGCTTCGTTAACAGATGGAAATCACATAATAATGATATTAATTTTATACGGGATGATTCTGTTCTGAGTGCTGGAAACATCAGAAGGCTTTTTTTTTTTTCAAGTGCAGTTCTCCTATGTATGCAAGATTTAAGATTCTTTCAATTATCTTCTTTCTACTTCAGAAATCAAACCATCATAAGTTGGCTGGTAGTCAAAAATAATGGCATCCCTTTGTCCTTTTCTTTGCTTGCTTTCATAATCTCTGGGGTTTTTGCAGAAATGTACTTACTAAGGAGGTGTCATTTGAGATGGCCAAGAAAACCCTTAATTCACCCTAGGGCTGAAAACTATAATTTCCTGAGATATAGGGAGCTCCTTTGTTTTTAGATGCTTCTTCCAAATTTTGGTTTACTGTGGATCGTCTTTGACTTAGCCTTCTCTCATTATTCATCATCTTGCCCTGTATAAACTCTCTGAGTGATACCAAAAAGGTAGAATTTGCACTGGTGTCTGAAAATCATCACTAGCAGGTGTTAAAAGCTGAGCTCTTCTGGCTAAATCCTTCTGCATTGAATGCCCAGCTTCCAGCAGCTAACATTAGTCCATGGGCACCAGCAGCTTCCACCACATTTTGATATTGTGGATCAAGATTTTTTTTTTTCCAAAATAATTTTATCACAACCGTTGAATGGGTGCAAAAATTAGGACTAACACCTTGTAACGAATCCGCATGTGATCAGACAGTGTAGGAAATCTGCAAGTCTTGCAAGTGCCAGAATCACTGAGTACTTTTAAGCTTCATTCCATTGTTAGAAAAAAAAATTAAAAAGGAAAAGCTTATCCTGTAGCTTTAGATGGGGAACTGGTCTGAAGGCAGTACAAGTGGTCTCAGGTTTTAAGTGGTGAACTCCATATGAGTAAGGCTTTTCATCATTACTGCAATTTTGTTCTCATAACCAGAAATAAGCAGTGACAGAAATGTTATAGGAGATTTGTTCTTCTGAGGTTTTCATATGAGCCTTAAAATGTGGATACAACTCAGGTAGTGGCCATGAAAAGGGAAAGAACTAAGCCAAACTGGGATTTTTTTGGTGTGAAATTCAACTACCTTTTCTATCAGTTGAACTCTAAAGTTTCTGTTAAATGATTAATCTGGTATCTAGACAACTCTGCCTTTTATTCTGGATATTTTAATGCTAATTTTATTGTTGTTGTTGCATGTAAATTTAAGCTGAACATAGTATTTTCCCAAAGGGATGAGTGCAGAAGTTCTTCACAGTTAGAAATGCACACACTCAGGCATGCATAGACACCAGTAGCCACTTAACCACAAATATGTATCCACTAGAGCTTCCAGTCCAGTGCTAATTAATGCATCCCTGCTGAGGTCTGAATATAATTCTTTAGGAGCTTTCTTTGTACGAGAACAATGCTATAAAATTAATGTCACAAATGCAGCATTATAAGGTGATGAATGTCATTATGTTTGGCTGATACGCCAAATATTTAGTAGGTAATAAGGACCTCCTCAGTTCTTTCTCTTGAGGTAACTTCCTCTCATGCCTGTTGTTTTCACAGCCCAAACGTGTACTTGTCCATGGTAACACCTGTGAGTTGAGAATAACATTTTAACACATATTAGCTCAGTCCCCTTGTCAGCAGATAATTCTGCATAACAAAATCTTGTCAGGACACTTCCAGATACTCCTTTGGGTTGTGTGGAATTATTAATTGAGGAAAACAAAAGCCTTGACTATCAGGAAGAAAAGCCTCCTATCAGTGAAAGGGAGCTAAGGGATGTAGAGCTGGTGGAGATTAGTTTTAACACCTTAAAAAACAGTAAGTGGGAAATTGTCCATAGTGGATCAGAAGGTGTTAATTACTAACAGTCAACATGGGTGCAAGCATCAGCAGCTTGCCACCAAAAATACATTGCTTCTAAAAGCCACCTCACACATGTTACAAATGAAAATGACACTTCTACTAGATCATTTAAAAAAAAAAGAAAAAATAGGAAACTGCTGGTTTTTTTGTTATTCTGGAAAACAAGAAATGAGGGAGCAGAAGAGATGTCTTGAGCAGAAGGGAACCATAAAGCCTTAAGGGCCAGATTCTGTGCAAGTCTGGCTCCCTGCTGCAAGCTGTTCCTTTAATTTTAGTGCAACAAGTTACCGAGTGTTTTCAGCCCAGCATTACTGAGGACTGGCAATCATTCACCAGTCCAGAAAAGGTTTTATGAATCTGTGTTTGTCTGGGTAAATTCTGCTTCTAGGCTAAGTGATGAGGTTATAGCATATGTCAGTGGAAATATGGTTTTCTCTCAAGTAACTGTAATGTCTTAGATTTAACATGTAGTCAAATGTGATCTGTGCCCCTGAGTCAGCCAGAGACTCCTGTGAGACTGTTAAAGATTGCAGTCCTGTTACTGGATTATAATTTTTTATGCATTTCTATCTAGGATTGATTTATTACATTAGTACCAGTTACATGTAAATTCCTGATTTATCTGCTCTTCAAATATGTATCTCCATTTAGATACATGAATCCCCCCACCCTAACATCATTCTGACTTCCCCAAAATTGACTGAAACAGACTACTTGAAGGATAGTAGAGCATTATAGAGGATTATTTCTCTCTCTTACTGCGTTGCTTGTCAGCTATTTATTGAACGATATAAAGGGTAAATGTCTTTTTTTAACTCAATTTTATTCTACTAGCAATGTTATATTGACACAAAACTAGTCTTATACACTTAACTTAGGTAGATGTACCAGAATTTCTTTGATTTCTTTGACTTTTTTTTGTCAGCTGCCCATAAGAACATGCCTGGGAAACAAAAAGAGTACATGATTTAAGCTGATCAAACTATATCAGATATAATATACCTTGGGCAATATGTGAGATGAAATGTTTTCTGGAGTGACATCGATCCCATCAGCATTTTCAGTGAGAAACCTTCAGAAATATGGGACTGTCTGTTCACAGAGGATGATGAGGAGTGATTTTGATTAGAAAAGATGCATTTCATCATCATTTGGTTTCCTTTGTATGCTCATGCCTCTGCTGTAGGACAAAGAGCTCAGTTATCCCTCCAGTATTGATCAAAACCTGCACAAGCTGCAGCCAAGCAGCCTTGTGGTCCTCTCTACCTGTGACAGGAGTGGTCCTCTGTCCCTCAAGGCAATGACCCAACCCGCACACTGGTTTGCAAACACACGGCAGGCATCACAGAGCATGGTGGTGTTCCCCTTGAAGCATGGGGGAAGGCGCATAAAGCTGGCCCAGCTCCTCCTGACCCCATTTTGCAAGGGCCCAGGCTAACTCTGAGTTGTAAAAATGAAACATGGCAGCAACCGTGGCTTGGGACCAGTGAAAAATAATGAACTTCAGGGCTTTGGTATTCTCCTAGCAGCACTGTGGTTTCCCTGCTGTGTTGTGCTTTGCAGTCTGCAATGCACTTTTTCCTAATTACTCTGGGCTTCTAATTAGGGATGCCAAACTGTGTGGGATATGTTTATTATGAAAATGGTTAGCCAAACAGTTCCTTTGTCTGGGCTTTGAAGACCCATTTTCATATTCAGAGGGAATTCTATACTTTAGGAGAAATGAAACCAGAATGGTGGCTACTTACAGGCAGTTCAGATTGCAGGGATCTTTTTTGTAACATGCAATTTTCTATTTTGGATAGCACACACATGGGAGCAAGAATTATGATGAATTATGTGTTCAGGATTTACCTATCGCATCATGGACACCACAGCAAGCTAGCTAGAAAAAAAACAAACAGTAGGACTAGAGCCAGATTCCTGTTCAGTCCCATTTACATACTCATTGTGCTTGAATTTTCCCTCTATTTTCAACTGAGTTTTAAAAATTTCCTGCTGTAAAATGCTGAATGCTGCTGCTCTCTCTACTGCATGACCCTTTATTATGTTACACCATAGGTGGTTACAATTCAGTGAGGTGTTAAACTTTTCCTGTATGTTTAGTGTTCAGAGGACCTTGGGATCCTGTTCTTTATGGTAGTTTCCCCAAACACCCCTACCAGTCCAATGAAGTCTTCTTGCATTCTTCAGCCATCATACAGAAACAGATGCAGTTTCAACAGAGGATGATTTATTCCACATAGGTGGTAGGAAGACAGGGTAAAAAAATGGTAGACCATGTTGCTGATACTAAGGCAGACTTAAAAGCAATAGACTTGACCTTTCTGTGTTTTGCTTTGTTTTCTTTTGCTATTCATAGAGGAGAAATCAAGTGGTTGGTTGGTTTTTTCAGTCTTCGGGGTTTTTCATTGTCAGCTGTCCTTGTTACAAGAACCAGCAGACAGATGCTTTCCACTTTGGTCCTGCTGCTCCTTTCCACCCACACAAGGGACCAGGTACCTTGGGGCATCTCAGGGCTAAGACGATTTTTATTTTCATCAAGTGCATTTTGCTTTCCCAGATGTTTAACAAAGTACAAATAAACACTTTCAGAGAGGAACCCTGACCCCCAACATAGTAGAAATGTGTTGGTAGGTAAAGGCTGCAAAGAAACCTTCGCCTCTTCTTTCTGGTGTTTTTATTTCTCAGTTCTGTGCTCCTGATTGTTAGGTTACGCAGCTGCTGTCCAAACCCACAGCACACATTCTACAAAATATGTGTTCTTCTGTTAATCTGACCAGAGCAGCACAGTCTGTCTTGCATCGCATTGCTGGAATAAGTCATGTACATCCACAGCACATACAAACTGAAAATTGGAAAGCATTGTTCCTCTAGGGCGCGGGTGGCAGCAGTTAAGCATGAACACTGTGTGTCATGGTTTAATGATGCCAACACTAATACACTCATGATGACCCCAAGGCAATAAAAACCAAGCCTAATCAAGCATCCATGCTGTAGTATTCTCTGCAGTATTATCTCATGATCCCTGATGCAGCTTATGTAGATGCCTCTGGTTTTACTAGGTTGCTTTCAAAATAGCTTTGCTGCTTGAACAAGTATCTTTTGTGCCATAAAAAAACAAAAGAAGCTGCAAGAGGGCATCAAGCGAAAGGACAGGAGCACCTCACTTCTCCTGTGCTTGCTGATGCAGACGAGAGGACCAAAAAAAAAGAAAGGGAGATTTCTAACCAACTTCTTGACCTAAATGAGGAAATGGGAGGTCTTGTCCACAGAGAGAAGTGAATTTGTACTAAGGTTGCATGTGAACTAGGGGTACCTCTCCTTGCAACAGAGTCCCTGGAGGATTCAAATTGGGCAGTTCAATGCACAGATGCTCAGGTCACTCTCAGTTCAGGAAGTTCAGACCTAGTTATGTTTTGGCTGCCAGGTTTATGCCCTCGAGTTTCTTCTAGAAACAGCATTCAGATTTGCACCATGGTTCAAAGATTGGTGCATATTTTATGAGAGCAAACCTTACAGGCACTAAGTGCAGTGAGCGTAAAGGGGATGCCAAGCTTAAGGCTGGCTGAAGTCCTGGGTGATGGACCATGTTTCCATCAGGATGCTGCATCATCACTGTGAGGCAATGTCTATACTGAGTGTACTAATTGAGAAGAAGGTAGTTTTACCCTGGAGGTAAATGTACATATAGTTTAGGAACATTTAGCCAGATGTAGCCATTTCATGCCAGTAAGTCCATAAATAGAAACCACAGATGCAACAAAATGGGAGGCAATGCAATTATTCATCTCACAACTGCAGCATCACAGGTAGCCAGTAGAATTTAGCAGAAACAAAAAATGATCACAGTGTGGTGTTTTATACTGTGATGTTTTCTTGGTGATTCCAGCACCTAAATCTGAGACTTGGGGTAAATCTGCAACATATTTGCATTTATGTTTGGATCAGGATTTAGATTTTGTTGCTTAGCCTGTGAAGCTCCCTTCTTGCACACTTTTCCAGGAGCCGTGACAGCCTTTCAAATACGATGCCAATCTAAACACAAGTTTGTGAGTACCTGTTTGAGAAAATAAACCTCATCACTGGAAGGATGAGTGGGCAGGCTCAAGGAAGCTCTGAGGAAGTGCAGTTTGAACACTTGTGCATCCCCATCTCTGCAGATGTAGTTACATGTATTTGTATTTGTAACACAGGTTCAGATAGTGACACAAATGTTGTAAGTAAAAGAACCAAAGCTTTTGAGCATGTGGAAAGCCATGTATTGCAGGGTGTAGTCCTAGAAGCGCTCGGATGCCGTGGCAGTGAGCACATACCGAGCTTTGAAATTTGGTCCACAGTATCAGAGTATTACACAGGGGTGAATGCGGTTCTTGGGAGGGCAAAGCAGCTCCCTATCTAGCCCAGATTGCCTTACAGTATGTCAAATAATAAATAGTCTCTTAAGGGTGTGAGCTGAATCACAAACAGTTGATATTCTGTAGAATTAAGGGATAACTGTCCTTTGTAGTCTTAATATATGAGTCTGACTCTTCTTCTTAATACATAAACATCTCAAGGGCTGTTTACAAAACCAACCATCCCTTCCCACCACAATGAGAAAAGTTAATAGTTCTGATAAAGCATACCCTTGATCCTACAGCTGTAAGCATAATGCAAGGGTTGTCTCTGCCACTTCATGCACTATCAGTATTTGCCTGTGATTTATTGAATATTTAAACATTCATCAATTCAAGCAGCTAGCCAGGGTAGCAGGATCCACATTCAGCACACGTAGCTCCTGCGTTCATACGGGAGATTTGAAGTGTGGTTACAAGATGATAACTGTGTTGCCTGAAGGAGATAAGTCCCGCTCTGCCAGAATGGTGCTTTGTTTGTAATTAGTGTAAAAATTCAGAGGAATAGAGTTTATCCTCATGATCGTCTTTCTCATTAAAAAAGAATCATAATGAAAGAACAAAACAGTCCCTGCAGTGAATTAGATTGCCTTCCTAAGTTTTCATTAAATCAAAGACTCAGCAGCATCCCATTTTGCAGAGTCCAGTTGAAAACTGTACACAAGACTTGCAGCAAAATCTCTATAAAGATCACATCCTTTCTGAAAGTTTGAATGTGCAGTATATTTCTCTTACAAGGGAAATGGCCCACCTCTCCATTTTCTTTTCCTGATTTCATTAGCTTCTGTTGACAAGATGGTACTGGGGTAGAGGAAAAAGCAAAGAGCGTATGTGATGCTTCAGGTAACTCACAGCCACAACTATAAAACTTTAAGTAAACTGCCTTTTCTAAATTAGAACTATGAGACAACATGAATCAAGGGAATAAAAAGTTATGCTAGTGGGAAAAAGCCCTATTTTCAACTTATTCTTCTGGCTCACACTTAATACCAAGCCATAGCACAAACAGTAATTTCCTCTTCCTTCACCTTTGTTATTACTGGGGTAATCCATATAATTATTGTTACAACTATATACATCTTTCAGTGAAACATCCTATAAGTTTTTGTACCATTTTGTAAGCATGTTTTTGCTTTTATATTTGGCTGAGCTGTTAACCATTGGCATATGGTTACTTCGAACTCCTGTTGCATTTCTGGATGATAGTGCTATAATAATTATTGCAGCTTCATCTAAAAAAATGTTTACAAATTTAGCACTCAGTATGCAAGCTGCAGTTGTGCTCTATGCTCTCTCTGCTGCTCATAAGCTGCCAAGCCCAGGCAGGAGCTCTGAGTCTGTTCTGGAAGATACTCAGGATTCAGGGACCTGGGGACTCACCTCTTGGCTGAGGTCTCCCTTTGGCTGCAACATTGCTTCACAAACCCTGAGAATGCCTCAAACCCAGGTTGCTACTGAATAGAGCAGCTCCAGGTCATTAGTAACTGGCTCTGTTGGAACGTGTCCCTACATTATCTTTCCTGATTTAGCATTAAAGAGAAAAGAAGGAGAATAATATATGCTGTCTAGCAGCCTCCTCCATTTCTTGCATACATTTCCCTGATGGGAGGAGGAATCTTTGAGGGAAGGTGGGAGCTTTGCCAGCAGAAATAGTGAGCTCTTTGAATACACAGAGGAGGGAGAGACCATGTGCATGTCTCAGAGGAGCACTTATCCTTTAGTTTTCAGTTATATGACAGTGGCAGTCAATTCACGGGGATATTTTTGCAACTCTTCCAGAAATATAGCAAATGAGGTTTCAAAGGAAAATTATGCATCTGTACCTGAGTTAAATATTCATTAACTTGCTTCTGTGCAGCTACTGGAATATTTACGCAATATAATTTGTCCATGCTTCTCTGATTATCTGTCTGCAATCTGATACTTGGGTTTTTTTTGTTTAATTCTAAAAGAGGTTTTAATACCCCAGGTTAGAGGTGAACTGTCACTACTTTAATAAAATGAATCTGCACTCATTTGCACCATTGATACTATTAGTGAAGGAGCTGCATGTTCATGACCATAAATTATGATATATGCTGTTTGTTTTCAATGCTATTTGAAATCTTTTGTTTGAACAGGTTCTTGAGTATCCTATTAAGATTTCAGCTGCTTGGTGTATGAGAGGAATAAGTAAGTTAATGCCCGTATGTCCTATCTTTGGCTTGTAAGAGATTTGGCACCATTTTAAAGGACCTGTAGTGGTTTGCCCTCATGGAGTGATACCAAGAGTTTTTCCATGCATACACACATAATTATACGCATGCACACATATATATATATACAGAGATTTGTGGTGAATGGAGCTAAATCCAGTTGGCGACCAGTCACAAGCGGTGTTCCCCAGGTCTCAGTTTTGGGGCCATTCCTATTTAACATCTTTATCAATGATCTGGATGAGGGGATTGAGTGCTCCCACAGCAAGTTTGCAGATGACACTAAGCTGGGAGGGAGTGTTGATCTGCCTGAGGGTAGGAAGCCTCTGCAGAGGGACCTGGATAGGCTGAATTAGTGGGCCGAGGCCAACTGTATGAGCTCCAACAAGGCCA